>NW_015386620.1:899213-939259 GCF_001527695.2 Protobothrops mucrosquamatus | reverse complement strand
CGCGAATCCAGGAGGACTCCCAAGTTGCGTGCCCTCTCCGAGGGGGCCAAAGTTTCGCCCCCTATAGTCAGCGATGGTGTCAGCTGACTATGCCGAGGCGCTGGCAACCACAGCCACTCGGTCTTGGAAGGGTTGAGCCTGAGTCTGTTCCTCCCCATCCAGACCCGTACGGCCTCCAGGCAACGGGCCATCACGTCAATGACTCAGCATCTGGATATTATTTATTTAGCTATTATCTTTATATGGGTAAGCATGATGAAACTGAAAATGTTAACATCAACTGAGAAAGTGGGTAGAATTTTTTTTTTTAAAAAAAAACAAGCACTTAAACTGTCTTGGTGCTAGAACAATTCCAGCAGACACAGTGACAGAGAAGGTACTACTGCAGTGGTTCTCAACCTTTTTAATGCCGCGACCCCAACCGGTCGTAAGTCGAGGACTAAACCGGTCGTAAGTTGAGGACTAAACCGGTCGTAAGTCGAGGACTAAACCGGTCGTAAGTCGAGGACTACCCAACCGGTCGTAAGTCGAGGACTTTCCCTGCCCGGGAGTGCCGCGCATGCGTGGTTCCGCCCCCTGCGCCGGCTGAGGCGTAGCTGGCAAGCGGCAGAGACGGAGCAGGCCGACCACCAGCTGGCCCAGCCCAAGGGAGGTAAGGCACCCGCCGGAAAAGGGGAAAAAATGGCGGACAAAAAAAATGGCAGACAGCCTTGCTTGGCGACCCCCATGAAATGGTCGATCGACCCCAAATGGGGTCCTGACCCACAGGTTGAGAACCACTGTACTACTGTGTGTAGCAAGATTAGAAGGCTTAATACATGGGAAACAAAACTTGTCAATCCTATCAGATCTGGGGGGGGGGCAGATAACTCAGAGACACAATCCCATTCCACTAATACCTAGGTCAGGGGTAGGCAACCTTGGCTCTTTTATGACCCGTGGACTTCAACTCCCAGAATTCCTGAGCCAGTCATAAAAGAGCCAAGGTTGCCTACCCCTGACCTAGGCCCTGTGCCATGTAGAGCTTTATAAATGACCTCTATCACCTTCAATTGCACTCAGCTCACTGATACGCAGTGTAACCCGTTTAGCTGAGATGTCACATGTGCACACTGAGACATATCCATAACTACTATGCCGCTGCATTCTGGGCCAGCTGTAACTTCCAAGTAGCTTTTAAGGGCAACCCCAGGCAGACAGCACTGCAGCAAACCATTTGTGAAATGTTTAATGTGTGGATGACCATGAGAAAGGTACCCCAGTCCTGTAAAGGGCACAACTGGCATACATGTATTATTCCAAGATGCCTTGGGCCCTAGCTGATTGAGAGTTATCCTGATAGCAATTTTGATATATTGTTTTTGTTGTCATTTTTATGAAATTATTTTTACTTTGTTGTTAGCTGACCAGAATGCATATAAATTGGTATATGTTGTAAATGTTGTCAAAACAGGTAAGTAATAAAGTGTTTCATTCAGATATGCTGCAGGAAAGTACTGTAAATGGGATATTATAACGGGGGGGGGGGGAAGTTACAGGATGTATTTAATATCTTTAATACCCTGATATCCCTTAAGTAAAATATGGAATATGCAATTTATTTTATTCCTTCCAGGATCTGTCCAAATGAAAATCAAGAACTCAGTTTTACTTCTCTCAGAATGGAATACATGAGTGGCAGTAATTTAGACACTCTGAAATGTTGGAACGGTTGTATTATGTTCTCATGTAGCCTTTGGAGACAGTTGTCCTTATTAGGTCAGTTGTAAGATAAATGCCTGAAGGGACTCAGAAATGAATTGAGTTTTGTAGATTGAATATGTTTGTGTAGGACCATTTTGGTTTTAATATATACCCAGGGGAATCTCTTGGAAGAACATGGGGACTTTACAATAAGAATCACTCCTTGGCTGTAGATCTTTATCCCATTATAATAATAATTCACTTGTGTGTGTGTGTCTGTGTCTGTGTGTGTGTGTGTGTATGCACACACTCAGGGGGAATAAAATAGGATTTCAATGAAAAGAACATGTTTAAGGCTGCTAGATAAATATCTTCATAGATCCATATAGACTGAGATGGCCAGCCAGGATAAAGAGACTAGGCAAGTTGCCTGATTTAATATAGGATTGGCTTAGGAAACAATAAACAGGGGTCATTAAGATCAGAATTAGACTATATAAACTGATATTTAATTGTTGTGTTTAAATCACTACATGATTTAGGACATGGGGACTATAATGGTATAGGGAATGGAAATCATAAACGTATTGTTGCCTAGGGATCTCTTATTCTAGAAAATCAGTCAGTTTCTCCCAAACTAGATATTGGAACTGGAAAGAACTATTTTTTTTTCCAAAGATCAAAGTCTTGCCACTGTATGATTTAATTTTGTTTTTACAATTATTTCAGATTGTTGTTGTTATTGTTATTTTGGTTGCACCAAAGCATCACAGTCTAGATTAATTTTTCCAATATAATTCCTTCCAGGTGTATTGAACTACAACCCATAATTTCTTCCAAGTTTGCATGAAAAAAATGATGGCAGATTGAGATGATTAGTGTGTTGTAGCCTATGTTGATTATTGGCTGTTGCTACTTATACTGAGACAATATCAAGATATATAATTTCTTTTTGTGTTTCCATTTTGGGTATATTGGCAGAGTCAGAATTCATGCTGAGCTGAAATGAAATGTTTTAGGAACTTCTGGCATATATTCCTAAAATATATTCTTTCTATGAGTAATTTTTCACATCTTCTTTTCAAAACAAATAAAACAATTTAATCTCATCGCATATACCTGACAGGTTAGACCAGAACGTGAAGGATCCGAATTCAGATGCTGTCCCATCTAGCTTTTTGGGATCAGACAATGAAGGATACTTTGAAGAAAATATTTTTATAATTTGAAAAGAAGAAAAACCTGTGAAAGGCTTATGAAAAAAATGCTCAAAATAATAGAAAATAAAGACTTTCTACGCCATTTTGTTCTTCTTCCACCATAATTTTTGTACCAATATTGAACTTTTCAAAATGGCAGTATGTGGGATGCATTTGGAAAATGAGAGTACATTAATTAATAATTGCTCTTTATAATTACTCTGAAACACTTATTTGATTTGTATGGTCACCCACTCAACAATACAATTTGATTTGTATGGTCACCCACTCAATAATACAATTCTAGGCAGTGAACAAGTTAAAAATCAACAAAAATATCAACTAAAGTGAAACTTATCAGTTTTGGCGGCACATACAACCACATCAATAACTCCCTAAATGGTGATTCACTTAATTTCCTGGCATAGTGCCTGAGGAAAAGCTAAGTTTTTAATGTTTTATGAAAAGTCTTAGAGGATGCGTTCCAGAACATAAGCATTGTGCTGAAGGAATAATAAATAATTAAATAGTTGAGCACCCCGTTTTGAAAAAGGAAAATGGTATAGTTGTCTTGGTTGCAGGGATTTTTTTTTTTTTGCTAAAAAAATTGTATTTATATTATTAATGTTTATATCAGAATATAGATTAAGAAGTACACGAGGATAAAAAAAATTCTCACTTCTACCTAAACTTCATCTTGGGCAGCAGGGGGCGGGAAAAGTTCCTTTGTTCCCTAAAACATAGAAACTTATTGTTTAGTGAACAATATGCCAAATAAGAAACAGATTCTGGAGCAATATATGAAGACCTTTTCCATTATCTACCTCTCGCCATTTGCGTTAGGGGTTAAAACAGCTCATAGATGCAAAGATTAAGGTGATTATGTCACATGCAACAGAAATGGTCAGAACTGTGCAGCCGTTTCATTTTCTTTTTTTTCATTAGTCCCATCTTAACAAAATCAAGTGCCTGGAGCGCAGCTGTTGTATTATTCAACAATAAATACATCAGAAGTTCCACAATGATACCAGGTGAAATGTCAAGATTTTGCTACAAAAGGAGTTTCCCCCCCCCAAATCTGGATGTTGATTAGGTTTAGCATCCCTTATTATCATGAATTTACAACTTCCTCAAACATTCAGGAGACATCTTCCACTAGATTTCATAAATGACAACTGCAGTTTATACATAAAATGTGGACCCAGATTGTTGGGGGCAATAGGCAAATAATGCTGACACTGTAAACCACCCAGAGAGGCAGTGCATAAGTCTAAATCAGTGGTTCTCAACCTTTTTAATGCCACGACCCCCAACCGGTCGTAAGTCGAGGACTAAACCGGTCGTAAGTCGAGGACTAAACCGGTCGTAAGTCGAGGACTACCCAACCGGTCGTAAGTCGAGGACTTTCCCTGCCCGGGAGCGCCGCGCATGCGTGGTTCCGCCCCCTGCGCCGGCCGAGGCGTAGCTGGCAAGCGGCAGAGACGGAGCAGGCCGACCACCAGCTGGCCCAGCTCAAGGGAGGTAAGGCACCCGCCAGAAAAGGGGAAAAAAAATGGCGGACAGCCTTGCTTGGCGACCCCCGTGAAATGGTCGATTGACCTCACCATAGGTTGAGAACTGCTGGTCTAAATGCTATTGCTATCTCTTATCTTCATCTCTGGCCCTATTCCTTATCGTCTTATAGGTTTTAAAATACTTCCCTGAGAATGAATTTTAATTCTTTCAAATACAATTAGCTTTGACACAATTTCCTAAGAATAGCTAAAGTTCCTATTCAGTACATAGGTAGCTCTTCCTTGTACAAATTAAATTAATCAAAAAGGGGGGAAAAGCTAATGATCCACTTGGGAGTAAAATTAGCTCCTTAATGAAGGAAATGGAGTTAAGAAAATTATAACAGAATGATAGCTGATGTGCCTTTGGAAATTATAGATTTGCACACACAATATCCCCTCAGGTAGATGAGTTGAATTGTCAGAAATGTGACCCTGGAGATTTGGCATGAGTACATTCTTCAGGATCTGTTCATAGATATGACAATTTCCACTACCAATAATGCCAAATTTTGTGAATGATTGCAGTTCTAAATTAAATACTAAATAGATTTCCGTGGCAATGTACTTGTTTAATCAATTGCTGAAGACACCAAGGGCTAGAAGTGGCTTACAGAGGATTAAAAACAGATAAATGCAAGTGAGAAAAAAAGACAACTAAAAGCAACTACACCAAGGAGGCAAAACAGCCTGCATTGCATCACAACTGATGTGGCAGATTACATGTCATCCCTAATTCAGAGCCTGTAAGAAGAGCCAGAGCTTTAATGCTCTCCTAAAAAGTCAGCAGAGGTAGGGGCTATAGTGACCTGGGTTGGGGAGGAGATGCTGTTCTAAAGACCACAAAGTATATTGTTCTGGGTCCCATAAGATGACATTGCTTTATTAATGGGGCATGGCAACCTCTGTCGAGTCTTATATGATGGACAGAAACATTTTATCCTTTGGAAATTCATTACCTTGATTATAATACTTAGTTTTTAATGGAGTGTATGAGGCAATTGCATTTAGTTTCATATTACATGCGGACAAGGATCATGTGATACATAACTTCAGCCATTGTATGATGAAAGCATACCTCTGGTATGATATGTATCATGTCATCATATCAAATTCAGGCATTTTCTTGCCTGCATGGAGAGCTGGAGTGCATCCTTCCTCTTTTTACACTGGGAAACCAATTAGTTATTTTCACAGGGGTGATGGAACAACATCCTTCACCATCTGTCAGCCTTATGAGGTAGACAGAGAGGAAGCATGACCGGATGAGCTATTTCTACATTACTATAAGGTTACACTAATAGTTGTGAAAATCCAAAATCTCCTTTATAGCCCCAGATACTAGGAAGGGTCCCTTTTGAACTGCTTGCCCCACCCACATGCCTGCTGCGGACTAAAATGCCTTTTACTCAATTGTTCCCTTGGTTGCTTCTCTTTGCCTGTTCCCCAAGGTCATTCCCATATAACATTACAATTTCTGTCGATGGTCAGCAAGGCTGTCTCCATAGCAGACGATGCAGCAGCTCTGTCTTCCAACATCTCATTGCCGCTTTGTCAGAATCTGTTTGAGACAGCCACCATTTGCTTGAAGATAAGGACAGCCTTTACGCTATCTTAATGGAAACAGAATCTACCTCTGACTTCTCTTTAACTTAAGACTGTTTCATATCACTACTGATATAAACCACCAGATGGTGGGAAGTGCATGGAAATACACTCTAAAATGGGTACTATCTATATGTTTAGGCTAGTGTCAGCTTCAATTTCTCTTCCCAATTCCTTCTTCTCTTGCACTATCCTTTGCTTCCAAGCTAAACAAACACAATAGTCTCTGTCTCCTTTCTTTCATTATATATACTGACTGCTATACATGCAAATAGATTAGGAAATATATAGTATTAGTCTGACCTTGACTGCTACCACAGAAAACATGTATGGTTCCCTAAAACAGGAGGAAATAGAACCATGTCTAGTATTATGTTAGTAGTACTCATAATAACAAATATTTAAATAATTCTGTACTTATTCAAGCAAATGTACAAGGTTTTAAAAAGTAGCAATCTTGTTTCTTGTTATAATGCATAACAATTGATCGTTGATAAAGAGAATAAAATAGCAATCTGGTTCATTTAGTTATCAAACTAAATCACAGTTTGCTTATCTATGGTTTTTTGAATAGCTAAAACTAAACATTACTGCCAGCACAATGAATAAACTGCTCCAGTGAAATATACTCAAAGGAATTCAGGAAAAGAAAGAACTTGTCATGAAAAGAGGACTCACTTTTATTTGCTTTCCATTGTTTCAAGTTTAACTATAACATTGACAAGCAACCTATTGCCTTCCAAATGTTTTGAATGTCAGTATTACTTTCCTCTGCTATTGGCCATGCTAGCTGAAACCGGTAAGACTAAAGTCCAAAATATTTGGAGGAATAAAGTTTGTTGTTGAATAAAAGCATGAGATGTTGCATGTCTTGCCATGTACAGAAAACATTACAGCAGATACTATATGAACATATGATATTCACTATACTAGCTGTAATACACTTAGGAGCATATCTGATGGGATCAGTTCACAAATCTTCTGAATCTAGACAGGGCTGCCTTATTTCATGTACTTGCATTAAAAGGACAAATGCACAAGGCAAAAACTTGTTATAGAGCTAGAATTTCCTCCTGTTGCTTCCTCTCCATAAAAGATTTTACAGATCAGTTTTATTTTATTTATTTTACTTCTTATCCCTGAGTTTTATTGTTTATTAGTTGTAAATCTGTTCAGAGTTAAATAGTTATAGAAGCTAAGACTCAAAATGTCTATTAAAATATTTAATATGGGTGTTATTAAAAAGGAGGGCAACATCAAGAACATAGTTTACATAAATTAACATGGTTTCCTAGAAACAAAGTGTGTCCCAAACATCCTGAACTTAATGGAAAACACTGTCTCCTCTTTATTGCCTAGTGATGATATTCAGATAGACTCAACTGACGAAAGAGCCAAAATGGAAACAATGTGATTTTAAAGCCGTGAGGAACAAAATTCCAAAAAGAAATTACATATTGTGATCATTCTCAGCTGTTCATGGAACGAAGCCTGGTTTTGGGATGTCTGGGTGTAAAGATGGGATGGAGTAAAGTGGAACAAAGAATGTCCTGAAAGAGGGCACAGCTGCAATATTTTGTTGCTGGTTTTGCTGTTAATTGACATTTGTTTAATTAACCATTTATTAATTTAATTGTTTTTGTTTAGTTTGCTGTTAATAGACACTGTTAATACAGACAAGGTGGCCATCAAAAATGGAAAGTACAAAATACAAATTGAAAAGTTAATAATAAATAAAACAAACACTGAAAAGCCTAAAATAAAATAACTTAGCTGGTCTTCTATAGCCAGATTGTGAGATTCTGAGGAAATAAACTACCTAGGAATATAACTGAACTTCTGAGAAGAGGGATACCTCCCTGAGGTAAATGGCCTCTCTCCTACAGGTAAATGGCCAGTCTAATTAGAAACAGTCCCTTATCTGGGTCTAAGTCACGGTTCTCCAAAGTGGTCCGTACTGATTCCCAAGGGTCAATGGGACTGTCCAAAAGGTTGATAGTTATTGTTGCTGTTATTATTATTCCTAGTACTAATACATTTATTAAATTATTTTCATGTAATAAATGCTTGGGTTGAACAATCTGAAACTTAATGAAGGCATCAATCAGATGAAGAATTTGGGAATCCCTGCCCCAAGTGGTAGCCAGGTTAACACCAACACCTTAAATGGAGCCTGATGAGCAAATGCAACTGGAGCAGATCTTTCACTACAGGACATTGTATGGCCCTTACATCAGGTAACAGCCTAGTGCCTGCACAACCACAGTTTCCATATAAAACACTTTGTAAGATAGAATGTAATGAAGATGTGGATAACTTGACAGATCCGATTAACTCAGGAATTGTTGCAGCTGATGCTCAATAATACAAATGAACTCCTTACTACACATATACCTAGGTTGCCACTGATGCTCAAGGAGCAAGGAACATGTTACAATGGGCCTACTCTTTCAAGGAGAATACCAAATTGCCTGAACTTCAAACCCTGAATTTCCTATTGACCCAACAGTTCTTCTGTATTTTCTGAACTGACTTTCAATTTCATTTCAAGTTATTTTTGAATTTAGGCAACGTTCATGTCTCATTTAATGGTATTGGTGGAGATGGATGGCAAGCAGCAGCATTACCGGCCATTATCAACATACTAATGGTACTCCTTTCCAATGCTTTAACTTATTTCCACCAGTGTTGCAAATGTTGACATGGAACTTATGGTCTTGATGTTGTTAAACAAGTGTTCCAACACTATTTTTCAGAAAATGCCTAACAGAAAGGACTAGCACCAATGCAAGCAACAGCCCAATTCTGGTAGCAGTCCAGGAGGTTGAAGGTCCTGAAAGCCACCAAAAGATTCTCAGTAATATATCTCAGTCTAAAATGAATCCAAGAAATCTGTATCATCTAGATGTGTTTGGAGTTGTGAGCCATCATATTCTAGGTCACATTCCCTAAAGCAGTGGCCCCCAACCTTTTGGGCAACAGAGACCGGTTCCATGGAGAGAGGATTTTTTGCAGACCAGAGGGGGTGTGGTTTTGCATGCTGCCTGCATCCCGTGGATGGAGCTTCACTTGTTTGTGCAGCCCAGTTTTTGGCATGTCGCAGACCAGGGCCAGTCCATGGACCAGGGGTTGGGGGACCCCTGCCCTAAAGGAATGTTGAAGATGACCTACAGTTGCATGGATCTAGCAGGCTGAGGCAGGGTGTCTCCAATATACATTTTATAATCATGTCCTGGGGGGTGGGGAGAGGGACATATGCACTTGCAGGGATACATTTATCATCTCCCTTAAGGATAGGGCCCAGTAGCTAACCAGAAGAGAAAATGGGGAAATAAAAGATGGTTCTCCTACAGCAGTGGTGGCGAACCTATGGCACGTGTGCTGTCGCCCCAGCCCTGCCTCCCCCTGCGGCCCCCTCCTCACCAGCAGCCCCTCCAAAGAAGAGTCGCCCCTGGGCGCAGCTCGTGCAGAGCAGCGCAGCCAAGGACATGGCAGCCGGGCAGCAGGGACAAGACTCCGCCCTCGTGCCCCATCGTGCGCAGATGATGCTGCAGGGCACGGGTGGAGGGCGTGGCTGCCATGTCGCTGCTGGGCCACCTGGGTGATCTGCTGTGGTGGGCCGTGGGAGCAGTGGGTGGCCCTGCGGGCAGGCGGGGGTGGAGTGGGGGCAGGGCAGGAGGGCGGAGGCAGAGCAGGGGGAAGAGCGGGTGTGGGGGCGGCTTTGAGGCACTCGGTCTCTAAAAGTTTCATCATCACTGTCCTACAGTATTTCTCCAGATACATTGCACATACCCAAGTACTGACAAATGTAATATTTATACTATAGTGTTAAAAAAATCAGTGGCATCTTTCTCATTTCATTTATACTGCTGCTGACCATAAAGGGAAGGCCCAAAGACTGTATTTACCAAATCTGGTTTTTCCTTGTCCATTTTCTATATACTGTGACATTTTAGACCAGGGGTCTTCAACCTTGGCAACTTTAAGACTTGTGGACTTCAACTCCCAGAATTCCTGGCTGAGGAATTCTGGGAGTTGAAGTCCACAAGTCTTAAAGTTGCCAAGGTTGAGGACCCCTGTTTTAGACTATAGGGGATGACTACTAAAGAGGAGGCCTTTTCTGTGGTGGCATTCAGGTTATCCATGTTTATTAGATTATCTGGCACTTTATCGTTACCTTTCACATGCAAGCAAAATCAATTCTATTCTCACTGACTTTGAGAAGCTCTTTGTATTGATCTTTCCATTTCTTTTTATAGACGTGCTCAGCTGCTATTTAATTTTTTATAGTTTATATTGGAATGTTTATTTATTATGCTTTCATATAGATCTATTTTAGAAACCACCTTGAGGACTCTTGTTGAAAAAGGGACATTAATCCTGTTAGTAAGGGAATAAATAAATCAGATTTAATAGAAGGAAAAGTACTTTGAAAAGGCAGGTATCTATGTATAAGGGGTATTTCCCTGAATAAAAGATTATTATAAAGGATCACAAATCTGCTAAATATCAAAAAGGACTATGAGTGGAATAGAAATACTTACTAGTTTACTAATATTTGCACAAGAATTATTGGACAAGTTGAGCTGATCCTCGATAAATAGGATCTATGACTTTCTTATGCCATCTATTATACAAGCAGAATGAATTATCCTTTTACCTAAAATATTGGAAGGTAAATATGGCCCTTCAATGAATATTAGGGTATTCTGTCAAGTGAAGAATACATGTGAATTCAGCTCACAATATTTTGGAATGGGAAAAAAGTGCTTAAAATAAATTTAAGGTATTACAATTGAAATTTTATACATGCTACTTAAGAAATAAACTCAGTGGCACCATAGTAATTATTTATATAAATGGGTATAGCACTGGACTCCACAATTATTTATAGGGAGTTCATTAATTTGAAATTAATACCATTATATAATTAAATCAGAATGGATGCTTATATCCAGGTTTGTTGCTTGGTCTCTTTTTTTTGTAAATTTTTCCTTTAAGTGCATTCCTGCCCTATAAATGCACTTGATATATGAATAGTTAACAAGAGAAATTCAGATACAGGCTATCAAAGTAGCTAGAGGTACTAGAATTCAAGAAAATGAGAAATAGTCTGAGTGGTTTCAAAATGATGTCAGTCTTAACAAGAACTTGGGCTGATAAGATATCACAAATGTTAGATAATAAATCTAAATGCAATGTACCAAGGGAAAGAGCACATTTTAAATGGAACAGTAATTCATAGCAAGTAGAGCAGGAAAGAAATTTGCTCCAGGAGTTATTTTAGTAAAAACCTTGCAGTCATTAAGGCAATGCATGGCTCTTGTATAAAAGACAAGTCAGATACTGGAGTGATAAAGGAGTAGAATATAAATCACAATAAATGGTAAGATTATTCCAGAAGGCACATCACATCTTCACTGTAATGCTATAGTCACCTTATCTTGAAAAAGAACATTGCAATTCTGCTGTCCAATCTCAGCTTTGAGAAAGGTTTCCTAGTAATGCACCTTTTCTTACTGGAGAAAAGGGAAAATTTGCAGTAAATAAAACATTCAGAATTTTTTTAAAAAAGTAAATCTGATTTCAATTCTCAGGATTGGCAACACCTACACCTACATACTTCTAAATAATACACATACAAATCACATTTGAGTAATTGTTTCACAGAATTCAGGGGACAAGGCCTAGTTACTGAGGGATCACTTATCTCCAGTAGATTCTGCCCATCCAATAAGATCATCAGAGATGGTAAACTACAGGTCCCTTCAATTAAACAGTCTCATCTATCAGGAGCTTGGAAGTATGTTTCTGTTGCAGCACCTGCCCTCTGTGACATCTTCCAGAAGTCTACATAGTTCTGATTAATAATATTCCACCAGGTCTTGAAAACCTGGTTGTGCTCCCAGGAATTTGGGGTAGGATGGTTGTTGAGTGTCTGTTAATTGCTTCTTTGGTATGTTTTTTCCCCTAGACCAGGGGTGTCAAAACTGCCGGCCCACGGGCCGGACGCGTCATCCGGAAGCCGCGCCCACATTCCCGGCAATGGCAAAACCGTCCCGATACATTGCGCGACGTCGTGAGTTTGACATGTCTGCCCTAGACCATGTTTCTCAACCTTGATTACTTTAAGATGTGTGGACTGAGATTTTTTTCTTCCGATAAGTGTTGTAGAGTAAAATTATTGTTACTATGCTGAGAAAAATCACATATTTTTTAAAAAAATTGTTTTGAAAATAATATTTGCAGGACACATTTTTTCTCCGTGTGGACCAGTTGTGTATTAACAGAGAAACACACAGAGCTGTAAAGGAAGCTGCCATTGGAATAATAAATGATTATACTTCTATACAAAGTTTTGCATCAACATTGATGCTTGAGAGAAACTAGTAGGGAGGGAGTCCCGATTTAACAACTTGTTCAATGACCTTTTGGAACTTACCACAATGCTGAACCAATGGTAGTTATGACTAATCCTCACAATTATGTTGCAATATCCTGCAATCATGTGATCACCATTTGCAACCTTTGGTTTTTTTTTTTTCTAAGCAAGACAAGTGGAAAGGCAGCAGGAGGTTGCACATGGAAGCCATAGGACAGGGGTCTTCAAACTTGGCCCTTTTATAACTTGTGAACTTCAGCTCCCAGAATTCCTCAGCCAGGCACGCTGGCTGAGGAATTCTGGGAGTTGAAGTCCACAAGTCATAAAAGGGCCAAGTTTGAAGACCCCTGCCATAGGACGTCCTTGCTTAATGACCTGATTTGCTTAACAATGTCAACCAGAAGCTGATGGTAAGCAGCATGGTCAAATGATATTGCACTTTATTATTGTGTCACTTAGCAATCAAAATCCCAATCCCAACTGCTGTTGTTAAATGAGAACTACCTATAACCCTAGGAATGAAAGTACCCTTGTATGCCAAGATCTGGAAAAGCCAAGGAAAGGCATTGGGACTAGCGAGGACTGGACTATTTCTAAAAGGAAAAAGATGCAGAAGCCAACCAGCAAGAGTGGGAAGGGCAAGAAACAAGGCAACATAAAATCCAAATTTGTATGCCCTTAATTTGGACTGAGCACCACCAGCCTAGTCCCATTGCTACCCGTTGTAACCCAGGCTGCAATTTCTTAGGTTGTTTTTTAAGAAACAGCTGAGAGCAGCATGGGTGAAAAACAGCTTAAGTCTGCAGCGTGAAATTGCCCTTACCCCGAGGAAACAGTTGTTGAACAGAGACCTTCATTTGTTCCTTAAATTAAATCTGTCTCTCCCTCCCTATGTTATTACTGCAGATATGGGATTAAAGACACTCATCCGCTTTCTTCCCATCTAATTTTGTTCTGCCAAACTATAAACAAGGCTCCTATCTTTGTACATGTGTCCGCACTTGGGTAGTTTATGAGGGATTGCCACATTCCCTCTTCTAGAGTACACACAAAACATCCACGTTTTCCATCCGTAGGCATTAACCAAGTGTGAAAAATGCAGTTTGGTGGGTCCAAACTGATCTGGGGGGGGGGAAGGAAGACCCCCCCCCCAGGCTCCTTTGAATTTAACCAGTTTCATTCTGTGCTCTCTTGTTCATTAAAGACACAGGCCCACAGGCCCTTCCAAGAAAAGAACGAGGCGGGCCAGACTTTGAAAAATGACCATTTCAACAGAAGGGTGTTCACCAAGAGCAGGGGGTCTCCAAACTTGGGCAACTTTTAAGCCTTATGGACTTCAATTCCCAGAATTCCCCAGCAAGGCTGGTTGAGGAATTCTGGGAGTTGCAGTCCACAAGTCTTAAGTTGCCAAGTTTGGAGACCCCTGACTAAGAGGGAGGCCAAGAACTTTTTACTAGAGCTCCATTTTGTTGTTGTTTTAATCTCAGGTCCTTTCTCTCTCTCTCTCTCTATGCCAGTGTTTCTCAACCTTGACAATTTTAAGGCATGTGGACTTCAACTCCCAGAATTCCACAGCCAGCATTGCTGGCTGTGGAATTCTGGGAGTTGAAGTCCACGTGCCTTAAAATTGTCAAGGTTGAGAAACACTGCTCTATGCTTCTTGCCATTTTTTAAAAACTCTCGCGGCAGCTGTTTCCTCCGCGAAATCGCCACAAGCCGCATCCTGCTGAATGGCTTGGCACCCAAAGCCGCACGTGCGCCTCCCGCCATTCGTCTCCTGAACACCCGCCGGGCAGAGAACCGCACGCGCTGAGCCAGCGTCCCGTCACCCCCACCCCCCAACCCGCCGCCGATACTGAAGCAGCGCAGGCGAGGCGAGGCGACGCCCTCCGCCCGCGAAGAAACTCTCGCAAGCACGCGCCTGACGGAGAGAACCACCTGACGGCCTCTTTTCTCACTGGCTGCTGCCTGTTGCTAACCCACGTGACGGCTGGGCGGCTGTTGCGAACAGCGAGAGAAGGGGAGACTGTAGCTCGCCCGGGGATTTCCCGCCGGGTTCTGGGAACCTGAACTTGAGAAAGTTAGCCGCCTATGGGTCCCCGTCGTCAGGTTTTGATTCAGCCGAGGCTTTTCGAAGCGCGCCACGGGGACCCTGCGGTGCCCCCAGGCGTTCAGAAGGTGGCGCTGGAGGTCCTTCTTGCTTCCACTCCAGTGTTTCTCAACCTTGACAATTTTAAGGCATGTGGACTTCAACTCCCAGAATCCCACAGCCAGCATTGCTGGCTGTGGAATTCTGGGAGTTGAAGTCCACATGCCTTAAAATTGTCAAGGTTGAGAAACACTGTTCTACTCCCTCGTTTGCCCCCCTCCCGCGGCGCCACGGTTCAGAGCTTCTTTTCTTTATCACGCTAAAATTGGTCGACTCGTTCCTAAACTTATAAGAGGTGGACGCCGACCAGCTGCTCAGCGCAATCCACCTTTGAAGGCTCGCTTGGGAGGGTTTTATTTATTTATTTTAAAAAAGGAACCAAAATGTGCATCTAGATAGGGTGCCTCTTCCATTTACCTATAGCAGTGGTGGCAAACCCGTGGCACGGGTGCCGGAGGCGGCACTCAGAGCCCTCTCTGTGGGCACGCGCGCCATCGCTCCAGTCCTAGGCCTTCAGCTGGGTTTTATAAAACCTTTTCCCTTTAGGCCTCTGCCGCTGTGCGCAAAAAAAAAAAGGTTCAATCAGTCAATTTCAACTTCTCATGGGAAAAAAAAAAGATCTTGCAAAGTTGGAATTGATTGATTGAACTTTTTAGTCCCACCCAGTCTGCCGTTAGCACCGCAGCCACGCCCACCCAATGGACCACACCCACCCAATGGGCCACACCCACCCGGCACTCAACAATGCATAAGTGGGTTTTGGGTTGCAGTTTGGGCACTCGGTCTCTAAAAGGTTTGCCATCACTGACCTATAGGGTTGCCAGGTCTGCTTCCCAAAAATAGCGGACAAGCGGGGGGGGGGGGGTAAGTAGTAAAAAAAGNCAATGCATGGCTCTTGTATAAAAGACAAGTCAGATACTGGAGTGATAAAGGAGTAGAATATAAATCACAATAAATGGTAAGATTATTCCAGAAGGCACATCACATCTTCACTGTAATGCTATAGTCACCTTATCTTGAAAAAGAACATTGCAATTCTGCTGTCCAATCTCAGCTTTGAGAAAGGTTTCCTAGTAATGCAACTTTTCTTACTGGAGAAAAGGGAAAATTTGCAGTAAATAAAACATTCAGAATTTTTTAAAAAAAGTAAATCTGATTCTTGATTTCAGTTCTCAGGATTGGCAACACCTACACCTACATACTCCTAAATAATACACATACAAATCACATTTGAGTAATTGTTTCACAGAATTCAGGGGACAAGACCTAGTTACTGAGGGATCACCTATCTCCAGTAGATTCTGCCCATCCAATAAGATCATCAGAGATGGTAAACTACAGGTCCCTTCAATTAAACAGGCTCATCTATCAGGAAGCATGTTTCTGTTGTAGCACCTCTGTGATGTTTCTGTTGTAGCCCTCTGTGATGTTTCTGTTGTAGCACCTGCCCTCTGTGATATCTTCCAGAAGTCTACATAGTTCTGATTAATAATATTCCACCAGGTCTTGAAAACCTGGTTGTGCTCCCAGGAATTTGGAGTAGGATGGTTGTTGAGTGTCTGTTAATTGCTTCTTTGATATGTTTTTTCCCCTAGACCAGGGGTGTCAAACTGTTGGCCCACGGGCCGGACGCATCATCCAGAAGCCGCGCCCACATTGCCGGCAATGGCAAAACCGTCCCGATACGTCACGAGTTTGACATGTCTGCCCTAGACCATGTTTCTCAACCTTGATTACTTTAAGATGTGTGGACTGAGATTTTTTTCTTCTGATAAGTGTTGTAGAGTAAAATTATTGTTACTATGCTGAGAAAAATCACATATTAATTTAAAAAAAAATTGTTTTGAAAATAATATTTGCAGGACACATTTTTTCTCCATGTGGACCAGTTGCATATTAACAGAGAAACACACTGCCATTGGAATAATAAATGATTATACTTCTATACAAAGTTTTGCATCAACATTGATGCTTGAGAGAAACTAGTAGGGAGGGAGTCCCGATTTAACAACTTGTTCAATGACCTTTTGGAACTTACCACAATGCTGAACCAATGGTAATTATGACTAATCCTCACAATTATGTTGCAATATCCTGCAATCATGTGATCACCATTCGCAACCTTTGGGGTTTTTTTTTTCTAAGCAAGACAAGTGGAAAGCCAGCAGGAGGTTGCACATGGAAGACATAGGACAGGGGTCTTCAAACTTGGCCCTTTTATAACTTGTGAACTTCAGCTGCCAGAATTCCTCAGCCAGGCACGCTGGCTGAGGAATTCTGGGAGTTGAAGTCCACAAATCATAAAAGGGCCAAGTTTGAAGACCCCTGCCATAGGACGTCCTTGCTTAATGACCTGATTTGCTTAACAATGTCAACCAGAAGCTGATGGTAAGCAGCATGGTCAAATGATATTGCACTTTATTATTGTGTCACTTAGCAATCAAAATCCCAATCCCAACTGCTGTTGTTAAATGAGAACTACCTATAATCCTAGAAATGAAAGTACCCTTGTATGCCAAAATCTGGAAAAGCCAAGGAAAGGCATTGGGACTAGCGAGGACTGGACTATTTCTAAAAGGAAAAAGATGCAGAAGTCAACCAGCAAGAGTGGGAAGGGCAAGAAACAAGGCAACATAAAATCCAAATTTGTATGCCCTTAATTTGGACTGAGCACCACCAGCCTAGTCCCATTGCTACCCAGGCTGCAATTTCTTAGGTTGTTTTTTAAGAAACAGCTGAGAGCAGCATGGGTGAAAAACAGCTTAAGTCTGCAGCGTGAAATTGCCCTTACCCTGAGGAAACAGTTGTTGAACAGAGACCTTCATTTGTTCCTTAAATTAAATCTGTCTCTCCCTATGTTATTACTGCAGATATGGGATTAAAGACACTCATCCGCTTTCTTCCCATCTAATTTTGTTCTGCCAAACTATAAACAAGGCTCCTATCTTTGTACATGTGTCTGCACTTGGGTAGTTTATGAGGGATTGCCACATTCCCTCTTCTAGAGTACACACAAAACATCCACGTTTTCCATCCGTAGGCATTAACCAAGTGTGAAAAATGCAATTTGGTGGCTCCAAACTGATCTGGGGGAGGGGGGAAAGACCCCCCCAGGCTCCTTTGAATTTAACCAGTTTCATTCTGTGCTCTCTTGTTCATTAAAGACACAGGCCCACAGGCCCTTCCAAGAAAAGAACGAGGCGGACCAGACTTTGAAGGTTGTTCACCAAGAGCAGGGGTCTCCAAACTTGGGCAACTTTTAAGCCTTATGGACTTCAATTCCCAGAATTCCCCAGCAAGGCTGGCCGAGGAATTCTGGGAGTTGCAGTCCATAAGTCTTAAGTTGCCAAGTTTGCAGACCCCTGACTAAGAGGGAGGCCAAGAGCCTTTTACTAGCGCTCCATTTTGTTGTTGTTTTAATCTCAGGTCATTTCTCTCTCTCTCTATGCCAGTGTTTCTCAACCTTGACAATTTTAAGGCATGTGGACTTCAACTCCCAGAATTCCACAGCCAGCAATGCTGGCTGTGGAATTCTGGGAGTTGAAGTCCACATGCCTTAAAATTGTCAAGGTTGAGAAACACTGCTCTATGCTTCTTGCCATTTTTTAAAAACTCTCGCGGCAGCTGTTTCCTCCGCGAAATCGCCACAAGCCGCATCCTGCTGAATGGGTTGGCACCCAAAGCCGCACGTGCGCCTCCCGCCATTCGTCTCCTGAACACCCGCCGGGCAGAGAACCGCACGCGCTGAGCCAGCGTCCCCTCACCCCCCCCCCCACCAGCGCAGGCGAGGCGACGCCCTCCGCCCGCGAAGAAACTCTCGCAAGCACGCTCGGCGGCAGCGCCTGACGGAGAGAACCACCTGACGGCCTCTTTTCTCACTGGCTGCTGCCTGTTGCTAACCCACGTGACGGCTGGGCGGCTGTTGCGAACAGCGAGAGAAGGGGAGACTGTAGCTCGGCCGGGGATTTCCCGCCGGGTTCTGGGAACCTGAACTTGAGAAAGTTAGCGGCCTATGGGTCCCCGTCGTCAGGTTTTGATTCAGCCGAGGCTTTTCGAAGCGCGCCACGGGGACCCTGCGGTGCCCCCAGGCGTTCAGAAGGTGGCGCTGGAGGTCCTTCTTGCTTCCACTCCAGTGTTTCTCAACCTTGACAATTTTA
The DNA here is from genome assembly GCF_001527695.2 of Protobothrops mucrosquamatus. Classification (NCBI taxonomy): domain Eukaryota; kingdom Metazoa; phylum Chordata; class Lepidosauria; order Squamata; family Viperidae; genus Protobothrops; species Protobothrops mucrosquamatus. Next base: position 920,531 of record NW_015386620.1, on the reverse strand, counting down.
AGGCATGTGGACTTCAACTCCCAGAATTCCACAGCCAGCATTGCTGGCTGTGGAATTCTGGGAGTTGAAGTCCACATGCCTTAAAATTGTCAAGGTTGAGAAACACTGTTCTACTCCCTCGTTTGCCCCCCTCCCGCGGCGCCATGGTTCAGAGCTTCTTTTCTTTATCACGCTAAAATTGGTCGACTCGTTCCTAAACTTATAAGAGGTGGACGCCGACCAGCTGCTCAGCGCAATCCATCTTTGAAGGCTCGCTTGGGAGGGTTTTATTTATTTATTTTAAAAAAGGAACCAAAATGTGCATCTAGATAGGGTGCCTCTTCCATTTACCTATAGCAGTGGTGGCAAACCCGTGGCACGGGTGCCGGAGGCGGCACTCAGAGCCCTCTCTGTGGGCACGCGCGCCGTCGCTCCAGTCCTAGGCCTTCAGCTGGGTTTTTATAAAACCTTTTCCCTTTAGGCCTCCGCCGCCGTGCGCAAAAAAAAAAAAGGTTCAATCAGTCAATTTCAACTTCTCGTGGGAAAAAAAAAGATCTTGCAAAGTTGGAATTGATTGATTGAACTTTTTAGTCCCACCCAGTCTGCCGTTAGCACCGCAGCCACGCCCACCCAATGGGCCACACCCACCCAATGGGCCACACCCACCCGGCACTCAACGATGCATAAGTGGGTTTTGGGTTGCAGTTTGGGCACTCGGTCTCTAAAAGGTTTGCCATCACTGACCTATAGGGTTGCCAGGTCTGCTTCCAAAAAATAGCGAACAAGCGGGGGGGGGGGGTTTAAGTAGTAAAAAAAGTAGACTGTACAGCTTTAGATTACGTACCATTTCATCATAAAGCTTTTGAATAAAAAAAATGTCCATTATTTTGTGGAAAAAAATAGTGAACATAATGTGAGAAAAGTGGACTGTCCACTCAAATGTGTTGTTCGTCCATCGATTTCGATGAAGACCTTGACATCTTATGGATTGTGGGCCATCAGCGGTGTGTCTGTAGATGGCTGATGAGACCGATGTTAGCACGGAATGTTCTGCCGCATACTGAACAGAGAAATGTGGACACTGTTGCTTCAGCATTTGCAGCTCTGGCTTCGCTTCTCTTGTGCCAAGATTGTCCTCCTGTGTTCATATGTCTGGCAACCCTGGTAAACCAGGGTACGCCATGTCGGTCCATCGTGCGCCAAAAATTCCCAAGAGATGGTGTCGATATCCAGGGACTTGAGAGATGCTTTCAGCATGTCTTTGTACCGCTTCTTTTGTCCCCCGTGCGATCGCTTTCCTTGATACAGCTCACCATAGAAGAGCTGTTTAGGGATGCGATGGTCTGGCATCCTTACAATGTGGCCTGCCAAGCGCGTCTGGGCTTTCATCAACAGAGTGTGAACTGATGATAGGCCTGCTCTGGAGAGGACATCTGTATCTGGTATCTTATCCTGCCACCGGATCCTCAGAATTCTACGTACCATTTCATCATAAAGCTTTTGAATAAAAAAAATGTCCACTATTTTGTGAAAAAAAATAGTGAACATAATGTGAAAAAAGTGGACTGTCCACTCAAATAGTGGACACCTGGCAACCCTATTTACCTAGAATACAATCTCAGTCGGGGGGAGTTCGGGGTGTTTTCAGAGCTAAAATATTTCTCACTTTCTTAAAATCTTAAGAATCTTTTTGCAGCCTCTCAGGTTCTCAATGGGAATAAATACAGGTAGTTCTTGACAGTTCATTTAGTGACCATTCAAAGTTACAAGGGCCCCGAAAAAAAGTAAGCCATGAACATTTTTCACACTTAACCATTGCAGCATCCCCATGGTCACATGATCAAAATTCAGATTCTTGGCAAGCGGTTCATATATTTATGACGGTTGTAGTGTCATAGCGTGTATAACATGGTTCACTTAACAACCATGTTACTAATTTAATAAATGCAATGATTCACTTAACTGGCAAGAAAACTTGTAAAATGGGGCAAACTCACTTAACAAATGTTTCACTTAGCAACATACATTTTGGGCTCAATTGTGGTTGTAACTCTAGGATTACCTAGAGTTCTAGTGATTAGCTGAGCTGTGAACCTCTTGTCTAATTTGGTGCTAGATTACACACCCCCACACTCCCAGTTTGGTGCTTTCAAGAGGTATTGGATTACAAGTCATAATCCAGTCTCATAGCCTTTTGATTTGGGAGTTTGAATGAACTACAGAAGATGCAGGATGGGAAGGCTTTATAAAGCCACAGTAATGCCACACCTGGAATACTGCAACCAGTTTTGGTCACCTCATTACAAAAAAGATGTTGAGACTTTGGGGGAAAAAATCAAAGAAGAGCAATAGAGATGATTAAAGACCTGGAGACTAAAACATATGAAGAATGGTTGCAAGATTTGGCTAATCTAGAGAAAAGAAGGACTGGGGGGGGGGGCATGATAGCCGTATTCCAGTATTTGAGAGGTTGCCACAAAGAGGAAGGGGTCAACTTATTTTCCAAAGCACCAGGGGGCAGAACAAGAAACAATGGATGGAAACTAATCAAGGAGAGAAGCAACCTAGAATTAAGGAGAAACTTCCTAACAGCGAGGACAATTAACCAGTGGACCAGCTTTCTGTTAGAAGTTGTGGATGCTTCATTACTGGAGGTTTTTAAGTAGAGACTGGACAGTTACTTGTCTGAAATGATATAAGGCAGGGGTGGCCAACCTTAATGGGTTGGCCCGGTGGGAAAGGGAGGGACAGGTACCTTTATGCGTGCATGCACGCACACACAAATGTGGCAGTGTGCGTGCGAACAGGACCATGAGCATGCGCACTCTGCAAATGGGGCTGCTAGCACCGGCGTAGGGCTCTCTTAGTGTAGGCTCGCGGCTCTCCTAGCACCAGGTCGCAGCTCTCATAGTGCCAGCATGTGGCTCGCGGCTCTTCTAGCGCCGGTGCATGGTTTGCAGCTTGGCTAGCGCCGGTGCAAGGATATGAAGTGAGCATGCATACATGCACACGTGCACTGGCCAGCCACCCAGCGTTTTTATGGCAAATGTTACTAACATATAGATTTGTATTCCAAAATGAAAGGGGAAGGGATTAGCAAACCTTTATAAAACTATCACAACTTTTAGATCCTAAAGACAATATGAGATTCCACTCCAATCCCCTCTTTCTCCTGCGGCATTTTTCCATTGGTTTCTGTGCAAGTTTAGTAGTCTTTAAAAGGGGTTTATAGATCTTTTTATTTGACTCGTGAGTTAGTGTAAGCTCTGCTTATCCCATCCTACTCTCATTAAACTCTGCAGTTTTTAGATCAGTAGCTGTTTTGTGCTAATTATGGATGCCTGGTGAACTGGTTGTATTGTCTGTTGTTTTAAATATATATAATTGTTGTCTTTGGTTTCCTTAATAGCATTTACTGGTTTCTGTTCAATGCAAAGTAAGTTAGTAACTAACATGTTGGTTTTTTTTGTAATTCTACTACAAAGTAGCAAAGGCATGTAATAAATTATATTATTATTGCTGTTATTATCTAGAATAGTTTTATCTTTCTGAGGTTGAGGTAGGAGGGCAAACCTTCAGGCAAGGTACTAGAGTGTACCTACTCACAAATTTTATTTTCTGAAAATACCAAAGGGTGTATGTGTAGGCCAGAGGAATTTTTGTTAAAAAAAATCTTGGTAGAGGCATTCAGTGTCTACCCGTGTAGCATATCAGTTTCCTGTATTATACTATTAAAACTTGTGCTCAGGCTTGGTCACATGATCGTCATTTTCAATGCTGTCTGCCAGCTGCCAACAAAAAAAGTCAATAGGGAAGTCCAGCAGGAAGTTGGAAGTTGCTCCCGCTCCTTTTTTGCCTACATATGGTCTTTCTTTTTTTACCTACATATGGTCTTTCTTTTCCTCTGTTTAGGACATAAAATATCTCTTAAAATGATGACCAGCGTGTCGTAGGTTGTCCAGTGTTTCTTAACATTTACCAGGAAGCAGAGGGACACTGCCAGAGATATTGGTGTTCATTGCTTGCTTTTATTACAGGTCAGGGCTATGATTTGAAAGCAAATGTTCCAGTTTCAAGACTGTTTTCTATTCAGCAGCCTAGGCTGTCTCAGTTCAACTAATAATATAGTGGGATAGAGCCCAGCAAATGACTAGTTTAATGTGTGTTGTCGCTGAGATGGGGTGGGTGGGGTTTTTTATATTATTTTATTTTTCCTCTTGTTATTTTATTTTTTTATAGGGTGTTTTTCTATTGATGTAAGCCGCCTTGAGTTGCCATGTGTGAGTAGGCAATACAAATTTTCTAAATAAATAAATAGTATGGATAAAAACTTGTGTTTATTACAGGGTATACTCATTGTGTGACTGTACTGAGCAGTAGGGGAAAAAAGACTGCAAGCGATAATGTTGCCTTCAAAAAAACAGGCATATAGCTTGTCTGTCAATAAAGGCATGGGTGACATGCCTTTGCCCAGTGTTGGATGATGTGCCAGCTATGGCTTTACTTGGATCAAGATAGCTTAGGCTCAGTTTTACACACCCAAATGACCTTTTGATTGGATTATTTCAGTGCACTCGATATGAAGCAGCTCTTGAAGCTAGTTTAGAGGTCACAACTCCTGCAGTATGCAGTTACCTAACTGAAATAAGGTATCTAAATAGGACTTGTTACAAACGTACTCCTCAAGTTACGAGTGTAATGGAGCCTGTCCAACACAGTCAGAAGTTGAGAGGGCTGTTAAGCCCACCTCATCTAATGACCCCCGTTCCTGTTCTCCCCAATGCATTCATTAAACAAACATGCAGGATGTTAAGTGGAGCATGGGATTCTTCTGGGGTGGGGGAGAGACCCTGGGGATGGGTTAATACAGGCAGAAGCCCATCTGCTCGGGCCTCCCAAGGCCTCCCCCATCCCCTGAAATAACCCATGCTTCTCTTCCTGCCCCTTAGGGTCCTCACAGCTGCTTAGGCCTCTTCTCCGCCCTATCAAAGTAATGCTTGCAAAGCTAATACTGGCAGAGCTAGCTTTAGTGAGGAAAAGAATCCTGAGAGCTTCACCAACATTATTTTTCCCTCAGAAAAATGGCCGCTTGTGGGATTGTGCCACATAGCCCAGCAACGGAACGGCCTGACCTCTTTCCCTACCCAGACCTCCTGAGTAATGGGCATCTCTGAAGGATACATGAATGATCGGTAATGGGAGTGGGCTGGGAGGAGTGTGTGGAATCCAGGCGGATGGGAAAGTAGGCCTAGTTCCTGTGGGATCTGGTGGGGCAGGATGCGGGGGGGGGGGGAAATAGACCGGGACTGCAGTCGGCCGTAAGAGTGAATGACCACAGGGGTGCTGCAACAGACGTAACTTCAATACTGGATTGTAAGTACTTTGAATGGTTGCTAAGTGGTTGTATGTTGAGGACTACTGTATAGTCCCTGAACATATTTATTTGTCTAATTTAGGTCCCACTCATCTCACTTTCAGAGTGAATGCTGAACTGGTTGTCTGTGATTTTCTGGACCTAATTTAAGGTGTTGATATTGGTCTGTAAAGCCCTAACCTTAGCATAAAGATACTTAAAAGATACTTACCTGGTATTCTGATATCAGCCCATTCCTGCATCAAAATCAGTTGGAAAGGTTCTGCTTGTGATCCTACAAGTGTGCTTTGCTCATACCAGGATGCACCAATTCTGGAACTCTCGTAAGAGTAATTTGACTGGCACCCAAGATGTCATTGTCTGATTGCTGTAATATAGAACTTAGGTAATGCTTTATTTTGATCTAACTTACCTCTGGAGTTTTCCCATAGCTGCTCAAGCCAGTTGTCCTCCATTGCTCATAACTGCTCTATATTCCATGGGGTGCCACAACCACAAAGGTTGCTTAGGAATCATTATGCTAAATACCTGTGGATTTTAAATATTCTGTGCTTTACGTTGTCCAGCAAGATTTGAGAGAATATTCCACAGAGCTGGATGAAATCCAGTGGGATCCATCAGCCTCTGGAAGTGGGTCATTCTAAAATCTCTGGTCCAACAGAGGCAACTAAGTTTCTTCAGTCTAATCCTGACCAATTGACCATGACAAAACAAACCACAAGTACAGCTTTCCTACCCACACTCTACACAAATTAGGTGAGGGTTTGTACAGACCAATTCAATCATTAATCTTATTTCCACATGTCCAGGAATAAGTGTTTAGGTAAATTGTATTTCTGAGTTGAGTGTAGCAAGAGTAAGGGACCTGTTATTCTCTAAATGTTTTGGAATATATCTTCCTTAATACCTTGCCACTGGCTATGCTAATGTGCTTAACATTTGGAATTTAAGTCCAAAATATTTAGAGGCACTAAATTTCTTACTTTTGTAATACTGCACTATTGTTTGTTTATTTTGGAAAGAAAAGCGTTTTGTAGTCAGTCTAATATAAAAGAACAGGTCTGATTTTCCAATGCTTTTGTATTCATATTAGTAAGCATTCCTTGGCCAGGGAAAGGTTATCAACAAATAAATACATCCCATACATTCAGAATGGTAGACAGTGTGCTAAAAGTTAACTCACTGCATAAATTAGGTGTTGCAAATCATTCAGTGCTTTAATTAACAGAAATGGTGTATTTTACTTCCTCTGAAGCATGTTAATGATCTGCCCCTGAGGGCAAGTTGCACCAAGAAATGCATCATTTTATTTTAATATGTGCTTATAGTAGATGACAGCAGAAAAAAAGGGAGGGGGAGAGGGAATAAAAGAAAATAACAATTATTCTTAAGTAATTTGTTATTAGTGTAAAATGTGACTTATTTGATAAGACCTATCTGATAAGTCTGAAAGTCTGGTAAGACTTTCTTATCCTTAATTGATCTGTAATCTAGTCTGGAAATAAAAATAATAATATTTAGAACAAAGTATCAAATCCTGCTCCTCCCCGATACACTTTCAAATAGATTCATCGCATTTTAATCTTTCCCCGTCATTTTTTTTTTTGATGCTGTGCATTTTCCTCATTCAGTTTAGATAATTCCAGGGTTGTATCATTTGGTTCTCCTGTCTCTTTAAAAAAAAGTTGTTTTTCCAGACACAAATGAAAGAAGAAAAGATAAAATGGCGAATTCCCAGAATGCACTAAACTGCGGGCCACATGCGTCATGCCGAAACTGCGCCCACCCCATTGCCGGCAATGGAAAAAAAGTCGTGAAACGTCGCGACACGTCATGTGACGTTGCGACTTTGACACCCCTGCACTAAACTATGGTTTGGCTGACAACTTTTTATTAAATAAAACATTAAAAATCTGTCCATACAACACACAAAATCATACAGTCTGGTTTACAAACCACAATATCTGTTGCATATATTGAGCTCAAACAAAACAAATCATGTTTGTGTTTAACATTATATGGAAATTTGCCAGATTCCATTTAATTCAGGAATTTATTAGCATCCTGATCTGAATAGTTCACTACATATTAGGATGTACATATGTATTAAATTGAATTTCTGAAGCTTGATGTACATCTATATAATCTTTTATGCCACTGCACAGTTCTGATGTTTGGCTTCTCAGTCTGCCTGATAATATATCCATATGTTTCTTGTTTCTTTAGCTGCTTTCAACAGGTTAGAATTTCCTTTCTTCTTTTTAACCAAAGAGCTTTGAGAATGTCTAGCTGAGATTAATAAAAAGAATTCAAAGGGAAAATATATCATTTTTCTTTTTTTGAAATTTTATTTGGAGAACCCAAAGTCACAGGATGTTAGAAAGATTTAGGAGAACAAATGAAAAACAGGGATTAAAATAATCATAATTGTCATTTAAAAATCATAAAAGTGTTTATTTTAAATATATATATATATNAGAGAGAGAGAGAGAGAGAGAGAGAGAGAGAGAGAGAGAGAGAGAGAGAGAGAGATGGAAAAAATAGAAAGGTTTAGAATTATTTAGCAGAGAGGAGTAAGTATTTTGTGGGCAAAAAGCAATTTCAAAGTATTTGGCTTTGCATGAAAGCAAAGCAGATTAATAAGGGATATTGGCATATTTTTTGTACCATCAATCTTTGGGGAAAGAATCAATTTGGTTGGAGAATCATAGGAATTCCATGTGGGTTGTGCAGTAATAATTTTATGTGAAATAGCATTGTAATAAATGAAGAATATAGACTTAACAGTCTTCGGTTATTTGTAATAGCTGGAAATTCATTACCATAGTGGCATATTGCGTTCTGAGCACTATTGATCTATTGTCTGCATTCCAAGAGTACAGCACATGAGAATCAGTGTGGGTATGCTCCTTCATACGCTGGATTTGAAGTGGAAAGATTAACATTCACTAAGCCATAAAGCTTACCAGTTGATCTTCAGCAAGTCAATCGTGGTATTTGCATTACAGTACCCATGCTAAGTCATGCATAAACAAGCATGATTGTGTCCATAGATCTCCCCAGTGAGTCGCTGTGGCCAATGAAGTATATATAGCTTCCTCCATAGCTGATTTATTATCTTGGGTAAATGGGGAACTCAAATAGAGGAACAAATTATAGAAGAAGGAAAAAAAATGGTTCTGGCTCTTCCTTGCCATTCTTCTTGGAGTTTCCAGTAACATAACATGCCAAAGAAACTGCTGATAAAAGTGCCTGGACTTTATAAATAGTGCTCATCATGTATGGGAGAATCTAGTAGGCAGAATCTGCCTTTGTTTGAGATTCAAACATTGTCTATCTCAGCATGATAGTTTCCCTCTCTGTGGACTAAATACTGTATAAAGTTTTTGACGTACAAAAATTATTACCTACTTTTCTTGTTCCCAGTTGAACGAAAGATACACTGTATCTCCTTTGTTTGGCTGCAGACATACTTGAAAGAATATCTTTTCTTGTAAAGTCCTTTAAATTGGCCATTCAACCACAGACATTTATTGTTTTGACAGTTGAGACTTGTTCAAAGACAGCAGTAAGGAGAGACGGTTCTCTGGATGATATAGTCATGAGATGGGCCCAAAATTTGTGTGGCATGTGGGAAGGGAATAACAGAGGGTGCATGCTACACTGATACATTACAAGATCCTAGATTCTTGGGAAGAACGTGATGCGTATGAAAGCCAACATCAGCTGAAGAACTGGTAGCTGTGATTTCACCTAATAACACAAAGACCTGCAAATAGAAGTAGAAAGACCAAGGCAAAAGAAACCAAAGATATAGTAGTAAGAATAATAAGCACCTTGGGTGCAAACCCAAAACATCTGGTGTACCACTTCAGCATTGACCAAATCATCATCAATCAACTGCAAAAGGCAGCTTTAATTGGAACAGCTTATCTCTGGCAAAGATACCTTTATTACGATAGGAAGATACTATTAAACAATATTTTCCTTTCCCAGGCCAATGGGAAATACTCGATAGTGGACAAAAAATGCCAAATATACATTAAACATCTGACTGGCTGTGAGATCAACAACAACAACAACAACAATAATAATAATAATAACAACAACAACAATAACAATAACAATAACAATATATTTATATGCCACTCAAGTTGGAATATCTGAAATGTGTAAAAAAACGTCAAAATATTACTCATGACATACTCTGTTGAGTTGGAACAATGTAAAACTATATTGTTATAGATGGCAGAACTAGACACATGACTGCTGTGTTCAACACTTACAGCTCGATTAAGATAATGTCTAATGTTGCCAATCAGAAGTTGGGTAGTACATTTTCAGACTAACGGACAGCTACCAGACTCCTGATTTATTGTCACCCTAAATTCAGCATGCTCTCCTCCTTTAATTATAACACACAAAGAGAGATAGGGAGATGGGGAGATGGGGGGGGGGGAATATTGCAACTTCTCTTTCATAATTCTTATTGCTTTTCAAAACTGTGAAAGAATGTCAGGGAAGTGCAAGTCTGCTTAATACCCTTGCAATCAGATTTAGCATGTCTTAGTTACTAAGCTCCTATCAGCAAGCTTCAAGATTCTTCCCTCAAAATTTTACATTTATTTTTGACATGTTGAATAAAAAGCTTTGAGCTACAAGATGGAGATAATTAGGGTAATTCCAAGTTTGAAATTGCTAGATCTGTAATAACATGCATTTTCTCACCTTGTATTATTGTAGCTTGTGGAGGATAGATAGGCGGACTGATGTACATGGTCTTCACAATGTTCAGTGTAAAGTCAAATGGAGAATAGAAACATTTTAACAATGGCCGCAATTTTTTTTTTAAAAGCCATAGAATTTATAAAAAAAATATTTGCAAATAACTTTCTGACTGCAACTGCACTGTTTTCATATTAAGTTAATGAGCTTTTTGACTAAATGAAAATTTACTTCCCTTTTAAAATAAGTTTTTAGAAAAGGAGAAGCCTGAGGAAGGTGCTGGAATAAACTCTCCAAATCTCTGATCATTGCCCATGTGGACCAGACTTGATAAGAGTCTAAATCCAGCATCTGGTGGACCACAGTGTATATTGATGTATACCAGAAGCAGGCAATCTGGCATCCTTTGGATATTCTGAAGTATACCTAACATAATCCCTTGCCATTGGCTGTGCTAAATAGAATTGATGGGAGATGGAATTCAACAGCATCGGGCGGGGTTGTTGCCGGGTAGGATTTCTACACCATTGGAGCACATGGTCAGAATATGTGCCAATTTTTAGATATCTCATCCTTAGCAGACATGGATGGGTCAGACACAATCCAGTCATTAAAGTGGAGGATTTGGGGAACCACTGTTTATTTATTTACTAGCTGTACCTGGCCACGCGTTGCTGTGGCTCAGTCTGGTTAAATGGAAAAGAAAGAAAAGAGAAAGTGCACGTTTATGTCACAGGTGTGACATCTATATAATAGTAGGTATATAAAAACACACGCGTATTCGAATGCAACGTTGTGTCAAAATTTCAAGGCAATCGGTGAAGAACTTTCGGAGATTTAAGATTTTGAACAAACGAACATTTACATTTTTATTTATATAGATATTCCATTTTTTTTATGAATAACTCAAGGCAGAAAACATTCCTAATAATGCCTTCCTTCCCACAGGTGAGGTGGTTCAAAGAATAATGGATTATATATCATCAGAAGGAAAGAAAGACAGTTCGTCGTGAAAGCTTTTCCCTCATTTCTTTTTCTGTAAATCCATTTTTTAGGGTTAATGTATTGTCCTGTATAGACACAGTGCGGTTGAGAGAGAGAGCCAGAAAAATCACATGAATGAAGAGGCATCTAATGATGTGTGCTCTCCTTATCCCTGCTATCCCTATACTACTGATTACAATTCCGTACATACAACTCTGTCTATGCCATTGCAAGTCTGTAATCTGACTAGGCTGCGAAGAGTTAATAAGAATTGTGGTCCAAAACATTAGGCAGTGGGTTTCCAAACCTTGGTTTAAATTAGTTCATTGACCCTTTCTGAAACCTTGCTTCCCTTAAGAAAGAAAATGAAAATACTTTTTTATTTGTTTAAACAAGCCACTTTATATTCAGATAAAAAGAACAGCTATGTAGTGTTTCATGTTAAACAGGCCCTCAAAAAGGCAGTTCATATACTATAATATCTTTTAAAATTTACATTCCAGAAGAAATGCAAGCTTTATCTTCTTTTGCTCCATATTTAGTAATAGAATTCAAGATAATTGATCCAATTAAAGGGATGTCAAACAGGGCTGTCACTTAAATCAGAAATAATAAGAATCTTTGGGAGCCAGGCAGCATACAAATTTAATAATAACATTTATAAAATAAAATAACAGTCTGGTACAACATATTTTTTCATTGACGTCCAAATACTTTTTCATTTCAGGAAGTTCTTGCCCTATGAATTGCTCTTTATTGGCTGATAAATATATAGTTGGTTTTTATGAACCTCCTGTTATAAAGTATTGTTTGTATTTTGAAAAAGATTATACTATTATTTTGATTGTGCTTTTTTAAAAAAATTGTGAAATGGCTTTGGCACTAATATGGAAGGTTTCATGTTCTGGGAAACACAAAGTAATGATATATTTTTTTTGTTACATTGTGCTCGATTACAGGAGTGTCCTTAAATCTCGTGCTCCAAAATTCCAGCCAACATGTATAGGAAATAACATTGATTGAAGCTTCCAACTCAAAGGTTAAAGGTTCTTACTAATTCCCACAGACCTTCCTAGCTAACAGCAATAAAGTAATGATACCAAAATGATGATACATGCACGTTGATATTATCACACAAATACTGCCATTATGCATTTGCAACTCCTGACATCTGAGCCAATACGATTAAAAGAATTCTGTTTTTGGTTGGAAATGGAAGCCACATTTATTTTTTCAGTGCTATTCTGAAACTGTTCTGTTAGGGATTATCACAATGAAGTCTGGCTGAAATCTGTGCAATATTTTAGGATTATACCAATTATGTGCAGTTTTGGTATTGATATTATAATTCAGCCCAGAAAACCTATTCTTTTAGATACTAAAAAAACAGACCACAGAAGTCTGCATCTGTTTGTTTACTTAAATGGTGTACTATGATAGACCATTTGAAAGTACCATCTGAAATTAAAGTACTTCATCATCTTCATTTGGTTAGCAAAATTAAAATCATATTACAGTAAAAATAACTTTAAATTATTTTTTATTATTTTTTTAAATTAAAGGTAATTCATATTTATGGTATCATTTTTACAGAAAAATATATGTTATATTGTTTTGTAATAAGCAGAAATTAGCACTTAGTACTAGTGTGCAAATAGATGTAACGACAGAGATCTATGACAGGATCTCAAAAGTATAAGTAAATGCCAGCTGTCACCAAAGGCAGAAGTATATGCATTTATATGTCTATTGCTTGGGAACTGTGGCATAAGGTTTTTGAAAATCCCATTCCTTTGAAAATCATCTCTCCCTGATGTATATTTTTCCTGCATGGAAAAGCCACTTAATGAGGATTATTGTCATTAAAAAAAAGTAGCATTGTAGGGCTGCAGCCTTGATCTGAATTCCCCTGCTTCCCTTGTCTGCTTTTACATTTTTTTTCAAATAGAAGATTCTGTTCATATGACAACATTACAATGAAGTGATTAAAATAAATCAACAATAAAGAGTTGCAAAAAGCCACCAGTTCGGAGCCAAAAATCAAGCAACACTAACTTTTGAAAGCTTCATCGTTTTAGAAAACGATATCAAGGTTTGTGTTTGAAATCAACTGTTCTACAAGCAGGAGGTTGTCCTGGAGAAACATTGTTTTAGGGCCTCACAGTTCTTACTTCATGTATAAGGTACACTAATATCCTGTGGGCAGAGTATTAACCGTGGGTCTGAATTACTGAGGAAACTCCTCCAAGGAAATCAGTATGTCTCAGTTCTTCCATCTGTAAAACTGTCATAATGATTTCTTTCTAACTCAGTGGTTCTCAACCTGTGGGTCGGGACCCCATTTGGGGTCGATCAACCATTTCATGGGGGTCGCCAAGCAAGGCTGTCCGCCATTTTTTTTGTCCGCCATTTTTTTTGTCCACCATTTTCCCCCCCTTTTCCGGCGGGTGCCTTACCTCCCTTGGGCTGGGCCAGCTGGTGGTCGGCCTGCTCTGTCTCTGCCGCTTGCCAGCTACGCCTCGGCTGGTGCAGGGGGTGGAACCACGCATGCGCGGCGCTCCCGGGCAGAGAAAGTCCTTGACTTATGACCGGTTGGGTAGTCCTCGACTTACGACCGGTTTAGTCCTCGACTTACGACCGGTTTAGTCCTCGACTTATGACCGGTTTAGTCCTCGACTTACGACCGATTGGGGTCGCGGCATTAAAAAGGTTGAGAACCACTGTTCTAACTTAAAGGACTTGGACTCCCAAGTCATTGCAGCCAAACTCTCTTGAGAAAGAGGATAAGGAAGCTGTAGCTTTCTGATGAAGACAAAGCTTCAAACCATATTTTATTTTTAAGCTTTTGCTGTATCAAAGAGTATTTTATTTTATTTATCCGTTTAATGTTATATGCTTTGCATAGTATGTTTTTAAAAATACACATACACGTCATATAGCAACCCAACAATCATATAATCATCACCAGACCCACCCAAGCATCCATTGAAATAAATTCTTGTCACAGTTCTGGAGAAAGGAGGGTGCCTGGGAAACCTCTAGAGCAGGGATGGCAAACCTTTTAGAGACGTGAGTGCCCAAACTGCAACCCCAAACCCACTTATGTATCATCGGGTGCCGGGTGGGCATGGCCCATTGGGTAGGTGTGGCCCATTGGGTGGGCGTGGCTGCGGTGGTAACAGCAGACTGGGTGGGACTAAAAAGTTCAATCAATCAATTCCAATTTTGCAAGATCTTTTTTTTCCCTGCGAGAAGTTGAAATTGATTGATTGAACCTTTTTTTTTTTGCACACGGCGGTGGAAGCCTAAAGCAAAAAGGATTTATAATACTCAGCTGAAGGCCTAGGACTGGGGTGATGGCGCGCGTGCCCACAGAGAGGGCTCTGCGTGCCACCTGTGGCACACGTGCCATAGGTTCACCACCATGACTCTAGAGTAAGGCGTCCACAGGAAAGGGGCCACTACAGAGAAGAATTGGTTTTGGAACCATGCTCTCACATCAATTCTGGATGAGACCTAAGCATCTCCTCCATGCATGCCTATATGAAGTAGACAGTTTCCATCTGGAAGTGATGGTCCCTAAGCTGCCATCGAGCCAAGCTGTACAGAACTTCATAGATCAGAACCAGCACTTTCACTTGAACTCAGAAATCTACTGGCAATCCCTACTAGAAACCCAGGTTAAACTGGGGGCTTATATCCACCTTCCCTAAGGTGTCCCTCGAATGCCTTTAACTATAGCTCCTACCATCCCCAGCCAGCATGGCTACATCTGGAATTAGGCTGACAAGGGACAATGGGAGTTGTCATCCAGTGTATTTGGAGAGCATAGGTTTATGTAGCCAACTGACTCCTCATTTGGCCAAAAGACTCTGGATTAACTTCTCTTAACATGACACACTAAATCATGGTAAGTAATGCACATTGAACAGAAAACAAAGAGTGAGAAAAATCACTTTCAGGATTTTTTTTCTCCACCAGACAATCAGTTAGATGAAAATGACAGGACCAGGCTGCTCCTTGGGGACCTGCAAGAGAATTAATGACTTCATGGGGGTTACCTCAGTCTATCGGCTCCTCTCAGCTGGTCGTTAATCATACGCAAATGCCTCAAGTGCCGTTTATTCTGACTTGAACATTTGAAAGCAACCTTAGTTCAGGGAACATCTTTTTCACCCGTGTTACCCTGATGAAATATGAGTAGTTACATCAATATTATAGATAAAATGACTAGATATGTTGGGCAGAGCCTCGATGCCCATATGGGGAGGATCAAGTACACTAAAGGTTGAACAAATTAAAAGCATGTTTGATGATGAAGAGTGGCTGGCTAAGACAAAGGAAATTTACCCACACTTCTGGTATATTTGGAATATTGTGCCCCCCCCATTTTAAAATGAATGCTACAATTCTTAGTTCAAGCTGTGACTTAGTGCTTGGCCTGCTGTGCAAATTATTGATGGTGCAAAACTCATCACAAGTTTATGAGGGCCTATCTTTGTGTCACTCACAATTGGATCTGTGACCCTTCCGTCTGGCTACTGCCTGCTTTCTAGTTTTATATTTTGAGAACAAAATGGCACCAAAGCGAAGAGAGAGTGTCAAAGAAATAGCAAAATGAGAAGGCTGCAATCCCTGAGCTGAGTATGCTGGCATAATTTTTGCTACTCTCAGTGCCAAATCCTATCCTGTCACAGAAGAGAGGCTGGCATCTGATAATACTCTTAATGATTTAATGTAGAACATATTAATGGATTCCATATTAATGATGGATGGATTCCACTGGCTTCATTTCCTCACTCACTAAATATTGTTTGTCAGCAGAAAAACAACTACCAATAATTCTCTCTAATGTGAATAAGGTGAGATAGGACAAATGAAGGTGGGAATGGCAGGTTTAGATACCAGTCAGGTTGCCTGATAGATTGCTGGTGTGGGGGTGGTTCCATTCCTGTGATCGGTCCATTTGGGCCATTTCTGAATTCATCTAAAATGTTTCTAAACAAATACTAAACCTGTGTCCAGAAGTAGCCTAGGTAGCAGCTTTGACAGAGAGAGCAGGGTGAATAAAGAGAGGGTGATCCATCATGAATGAGCTGTATCCTTGATTGTGTACTACAAACAGTGGCAGCAAATTAGCCTGGTTTTGTCCTCATGACCAGTAGGATCTGAATTGCTAATGGACTGCTATGAAAAACATGCAGTTGTGATTGGCCTGTGCCTAATAACATTCATCGCATAGCACAGGAAACTGGAAAGAAATAGGCAAAAGTATCTAGATTTCTAGTAATAAAAGCATTGAAAGTAGAGCCATACAAAAACCTTTATGGGCAGATGCAGTGGGAAACTGGTAATGTAACAAATGGAAATGGAGCCAACAACAAAGAACAGGCAGAAGCTAGTTGTCTCTCCCTTTTTCAGTTGACCTGTGTACCACCACAAGGCTATCACTTTCTAAAGAGCGTCTGGACTGGAGTTCTCCAGATGTTAGCATTCATAACTCTAGCTAGCATGACCAAGGATGTCAGGTTGGGAAAATTATTTTTAGTTTGATAACATTACAGTGCTTCCTTTGAGATATTACTTTTTTATTCCTTAGGTCCAGAGCTCTAGCCCAGTGATGGCGAACCTTTTAGAGACCGAGTGCCCAAACTGCAACCCAAAACCCACTTATGCATCATCGGGTGCCGGGTGGGTGTGGCCTATTGGGTGGGCGTGGCTACAGTGGTAATGGCAGACTGAGTGGACTAAAAAGTTTAATCAATCAATTTCAACTTTTTTTCCACCGCAAGAAGTTGAAATTGATTGATTGATTGAACCTTTTTTTTTTTTGCACACAGCGGTAGAGGCCTAAAGCAAAAAGGTTTTATAAAACCCAGCTGAGGCCTAGGACTGGGGCAACGGCACGCATGCCCACAGAGAGGGCTCTGAGTGCCGCCTCTGGCACCCGTGCCATAGGTTCGCCACCACTGCTCTAGCCCTTTAAAATACTTAATAATGTACTATTGATAAATATTGTGAAAGTAGTAGGCTTGTATTCAGCAGAATAAGACATTACATGTTGACCTCTGATGTTGTTTAATGCCATAGAGATGGTGAGGTGGCAGAGTAATGCAATCATTTAAAACAGGAATGATCAGGTGATAGTCCATTAGTGATACTCTGCCCTTGCTATTTTTTATCTGTACCTTTCACCTTTCTTTATGCTACATTACAAGTCCCATTGATTGAAAAACTTTCCAAATGATACAGAAACTGGAACTGGCTTTTAGATCTTTACGATACTTTAAAACAGCGGTTCTCAACCTATGGGTCGCGACCCCATTTGGGGTCGATCGACCATTTCACGGGGGTTGCCAAGCAAGGCTGTCCGCCATTTTTTCCCCTTTTCCGGCGGGTGCCTTACCTCCCTTGAGCTGGGCCAGCTGGTGGTCGGCCTGCTCCGTCTCTGCCACTTGCCAGCTACACCTCGGCCAGCGCAGGGGGCAGAACCATGCATGTGCGGCGCTCCCGGACAGGGAAAGTCCTTGACTTACGACCGGTTGGGTAGTCCTTGACTTACGACCAGTTTAGTCCTCGACTTAGGACCGGTTTAGTCCTCGACTTACGACCGGTTGGGAGTTGCGGCATTAAAAAGGTTGAGAACCACTGCTTTAAAATAATAAAACCTTAATGCGAACTAGCAGTGCATACCTCCTCTTCCTGCTAGAAGAGGAAGGAGAAGTTGTTACATAAAGATGGGAGGACATAGTTGGAAATGACAGCATATTTTTAAAGCTGTCACCCTGCAAGGGAAGGAATGTAATTCAGTGATGGATACCTGCCCTGTGCAGATGTTCTCCATCTATTGCTGATTGCTTCAGCTAGGATTGAGAAAGCTCCATTTTGAAGAATCAGGGAAATATTTCTAGTCAGTCTAGACAAGACTAGTGATTTCATCCATTATTAAAAATGGATTTTCTCTTGTCTTATTAAAATTTGTGAAGGGTACAAGGGTAGTGACCAGAGATGTCACACTGACAACTCATTTCTGTTCCTCTTATTTGAAGTAGTATATGCATGGAAAGATCACCTCATCCAATGTGGAGATTCCTCTGTTCAGGGAGGCTTCTGGTTATTATACAGTAATTTAGTGCTTGTATAATCAGTGATTTAAATCCTTAAAAGAAGTCTCCTAATTTCAGACATTTAACTCTTTGGGAGATGTGTGAATGAGATGGCTTCTTCTATATTGGGAGAATGGGAATGTGTGGAGAGAGTTACTGTGTTTCTGAGAAAATGGTTAAGGGAGTGTGCTTAGTCTAGACCAGACATGTCAAACTTGCGATGTCACGTGACGTTGTGTGACATATCGGAGCTTTTTCCCCATTGCCGGCAATGGGGTGGGCGTGGTTTCCTCATGACACGTTTGACACCCCTGGTCTAGACTAAGGAAATTATATATATAACATCATTCTGTTTCTGTTTTCAAAATTCCATAGTTAAGAACTTGACATTACTGAGATCATGAGACTAACCAGGCACCCATAAAGTTCACTTTAATATATTATTCCATGCTGCAAATAACTCTGCAGCTGATGATGTGATCGTTGGCTAAAGAAGCACATTTTATTCTGTGAATATGAAATATCTATCTATCTACCTACCTACCTACCTACCTATCTTTACTGAAACAAAAATCTGGATATTTGTCAAAAATATATTTGATATTAGATAGTGATACCTGATTCATGATATAAAAGTAATGCTTATGGAAGTCCCACTGGGATGATTTTCACTTCATATAGATACACACATACAAGCACACAGTATTTGTAAGATGCACCTCCAAAATTTATATCTAGTTGGTAGAACTTATTTTTAAAGCAAGTCCACCCATTCACTGTGAACTGAATTGGAATATAATTTAAAGGCCAAAAAATTATGTGAAGAGTTGTGGCACCATTGCTTTTGAGGCAAAAAGTACAGGTAGTCCTTGACTTATAACCATTCATTTAGTGACATTTCAAAGTTACAACGGCACTGAAAAAATGCCTTATGACCATTTTTCACATGCTTGCAATATCCCCCTGGCCATATGATCAACATTCAGATGCAATTGGCATGTATTTAGGATGATTGCAGTGTCCTGAGGTCATGTGATCAGCTTTTGCGAACTTCTGACGAGCATAGTCAATGGGGAAGTCACATTCACTTAACAACTGTGTTACTAAACAGTGCAGTGAATCACTACATAAGAACTGTGGCAAGCAAGGTGATAAAATGGGGCAAAATTCTCCTCACAACTACCTTGTTTACCAACAGAAAATTTGGGCTCAATTGTGGTTGTAAGTTGAGGACTACCTGTACTTTACAACTATGAGAGACATGGTGTCTGTGATTTCAACACAGTACAACTGTTGGGTGTTTCTGGTGGATGAATAAGAGCCTATATACCAGACATGTCAAACTCGCGACGTCACGTGATGTTGCGCAACGTATCGGAGCTTTTTCGCCATTGCCAGCAATGGGGTGGGCGCGGCTCCGGTATGATGAAACCGGCCCGCGGGCCGGCAGTTTGACACCCCTGCTATATACTAATATGATATGACCTGCTCTACTGTTGCTCTTTAGCCTTTCCCCTTTTCCACCCCTTTTTTTTGGCTCTTCTGAGAGCACAATGTGGCCAGCAGGGCAGCTCTCCTAACAGATCTCTTTATCAGCAGTTCCCTATGGCACTTAACAAAAGAGGATTTCTGCTGATGGATGTAATTTATGCCTCATCCAATCACCCTCTGCTTATGCATCTTTAAATTAGCATGGTGCTGTTAATTGGATTGTGGAATTGTAAGAACAAGTAAAATATGATGAAGCTGCTTGGAGACCCTGCTTGCCCTGTAAAGTCAGATTACAACAAAAAGAGGGGGGGAAATAGCTTGACAACATGATAAAAACAATGGTTAGTTCCCGATGGAATATAGAAATGAATTCACAGTGTCAAATACTGTCAGGACAACAATCTCTCTCTCTCTCTCTCTCTCTGTGTATGTGTATGTGTGTGTAGTAAATCAACTGATGGGCTATTGTGGGAACATAAATTGAATTACAGGCCATTTATTCATTTAGGGTGTACACATTATTTTTCCTCAGCTGTGTTATTATTACTGCATCCAAGAAAAGGAAATCTGAACTGGAAATGAAGGATTCAGGGAATAGTTATATCTGTACCTAATGTAGACCTCAAATAATGTAAACAGAATTTCATAGCAGATCATTGTAAATGGTTGCAACAACTGGCACAGATGAAGTCAATTTGCAACATTTAACCAATGGCCTTAAATGGGGGTTGGTTATTAATTTAAAAACTTGATCCACAATCTAAATAAACTGCAGTAGCTGGATTAAATTCAATTTAGATTGGGAGGAAATTGGTGTGTGTATGTGTGTATTTCTTGACATGTTTTTAATTGATCGTAGCCCTCCATAACTTTTATTAATAATAGAGAGTTCTACTTATATAAGGATGTTAAAATATTTTAATAAATAAAATACTTTTATTTGATAGCTGAAATAATTCAATTAATACCTAGTTCTCGCTGAAAGGCTAGCCATGGCTAAAAGTTATAATTTATTATTTACTTATATCATTAATTTATATTCCATTTGCACTCAAAAGAATTTGGATAATTTAATTTTATAATTTTGTTTTTGTGCCTTTGGGTCAATGTTAATTCCTGGCAATTCTCTATACTAGTCTCTGCAATTTTCTTGGCAGCATTTTGAGAAGTAACTTGCCATTGTCTTTTTCCTAGAAAAAAGAATGATGAGTCCACAATCACCCAGTTGGCTTTGTGTCTAAGGCAGGACTAGGACTCATACTCCTGGTTTCTGGTCTGGGATCTTAACCATTATAATAAATTGGCCCTGATAGAATATTAAAACACAGTATTACATTAATAAAATATAGGTGCCCTTGACTTGAGACTGGTCACTTATCAACCATTCACAATTATGACAGAGTCCCTCCAAAGTACTTATGAGCTAGTTCTGAAGTTCTGATGGCCACTCCCCCAAGGTCATGTGACAGCATGTTCGGCCCTTGGCCATCGACCTGCATTTATAGCTGTTTTCAGCGTTCTGTGGTTATGTGACTGTGTTTTACATGTTTTGCTGAAAACTGTCATTTACTTCCGGTTTTCGGCAACAATAGTCCATAGCAAACAAAGGGTTTGCTTAACAACCAGGACAAAAAAGGTTCTAAAAATGAGCCCGGTCAT
>NW_015386620.1:897307-899187 GCF_001527695.2 Protobothrops mucrosquamatus | reverse complement strand
ATGTGACAGCATGTTCGGCCCTTGGCCATCGACCTGCATTTATAGCTGTTTTCAGCGTTCTGTGGTTATGTGACTGTGTTTTACATGTTTTGCTGAAAACTGTCATTTACTTCCGGTTTTCGGCAACAATAGTCCATAGCAAACAAAGGGTTTGCTTAACAACCAGGACAAAAAAGGTTCTAAAAATGAGCCCGGTCATTTGGTGACCTGCTTTACGACTGTCGCTACTTATGATTGTAATGGGCAGGATCCATTATGGTCATAAGTTGAGGACTACCTGTATTAAGTAATACAATATTGCAATCTAATATTGTATTTCTGTGGGAAACGTCAGTATTTGTCCAACCTTAATGCATTATCTGACAGTCATTTAGCAGCCGTGTTCAGGGTGACCTAGTCCCTATTTAGGAAGAAAGGCCCCTTGAAACACCTATTGGCCATTGTGGAGATTATGTAGGCTACCTGTTGAATAAAGTTGCTCAGATCCACTTCAGAGTGGACTCTGACTTGATAGGGCAGGTTGTGGTGCCTGGGGCATGGTATGCTGGTGTGATCTGGGGGAATTTGAACTGGTGACTCCTGAGGAAATGGACAAGAACCTCTGTACTGTTAACTTGGGCACCTGTTTACTGAATCTTGGCTGCTCCTGAGTTATAAAAGCAGTCAAGGAGGTGACGTGCAGTTGAGCTCATGCTGTGATATTAATCTCTTTGATGAAGGTAATAGTATCTCGTACCTGAAACCTGCTTGTTACAAGCATAATCTGTCATGAACCTAACAATATTTGGTGAAAATTTTAGATCAGACTTCCTTAACTTGACATCCTTAGGATACATTGGAGAGTGTACAGTTTGGGGGGATTATAACACTAGAAATCTAAATGATCGGGAAGGCATTAAATTGGTAACGGCTGTTGTAGAATTTATCTGAACTGGAATACTTCATAAAAATTGGAAATTCACATTGAATAAACCTTACCCATACATTATTGTTTAGAATAGGCAGCAGTAGCTTTTAGCTACTTCGTTTCAACTTTTCAAATGAAATGTAAGCAGACTTCAAACAGTGTTTAAAGTGGACAATATTATTTTCTCAGCAAGGAAGAGGAAGGGTGAACAAATATTAATACACATCATCCTTAAAATAATTGCAGACTTGACATATCTAAATTAGTTTCCCAAACAAAATGTGGCAGACTAGAGCTTATTAATTAGAGAAATACCAAGATTATAACATCCAGTTCTAGTCTAAGACTACCTGGAGTCACAACTGAAAAACTGAAATTCAGCTTCCATAATCTTTTATAGGTAACAGATCCCCCCCCCGTTCCTGTATTTTCTGCATTTATGGATAAAAAAAGAAAACCCTCTTGTTCTTTTTGTGCTACTTTTATGTATTATAGCAGGCAGTCCATCTGCCCTAAATTACATCCCACAAGGCATCCCAGTTTGAAGACCTATCTATATTAAGTCCATATTAAAGATGGGTCAAATATAAGTGTCAAATAATATGTGGCAAGCGCATGGACTCCCATTTCAGACTGGGAGTATTATATGTAGTTTGGAAAGGCTTCCTCCTTTCAAAAAATTATGTTTCAAAGCCTTCCAACACAGTTTTTTTAAAAAGAAAAAAAAACAAGTCATCTTTTTTACTTTTCATTTGTGCATACCCAGAGAGATTAAAAAAATGAAGTAGGTTGGAGAGAAGAGGTTTAATCTCCACCAAACTGTACACAGTGGAACTAATCTGAGTCAAAAACTGACATGCTATACCAAAGGTTTTTTTTTAATTAAAGAAAGGTTAAAGACCTTATGTACATTGTTTGTATGTAATGCAAATATACCATGTAATAAGAGGGGGAAGCAGCAAGATATTGGTCC
>NW_015386620.1:889719-896820 GCF_001527695.2 Protobothrops mucrosquamatus | reverse complement strand
ATCTTTCAATATTATGTTATTCCCTGTTGGTCGGAGGTGATGAAACTTGGAACCAATCATATATGAATTGTAAGTTGGAAAATACTGTTTTAATGTAAGTATATTTAGTAAGTATACTTGAGCTGTGTTATTTGTAAGACACAAATTGACTTTGATGGCTGACTTCCAGAACAAATTTATCAGACTCCAAAAGACTTGCAACCCACAAATAGCAAGAAGGAGAGGGAAATAATTGCTAAATGCAGCTTTAAATATATCCTGCTTCTATGCCAATGTACAGTTTTTGCATGTCAATAAATCCTAGATCTCACATGAAAGACAATCACAGACTAATGAAAGACAGTACATAAGAGGATGCTAGACAGAGAAGCCAGTATTTTTAAACTTAAATTGAATGACGTAGACTGAGATCTTGTCTAGCCTAGCCTGTAGGCAAGGTATTTAATTCAATACGCCCCCCCACACACACACTTTAAAATTAAAACCTTACAAAGGATTTAGGATTAGGCCTCTTTTCCCTAATGTTTTTCATATGTGGGGAATGTACATTTATATATCCCAATTTGCTGTATTGTCTTAATCAGAGTAGCCCAGCCAGAAGTTTATTCTTTTGCTGAGAGATAGACTGCATTAATCCCTCTGAATCAGAACAAAAACAGGGATCAGGCATATAAGCAACCCACCATAGGTGGTGCAAATCTTCTAGGGAAAGAAAGTCTGTGGATGCCCCATATAAGTAACTACATTCTATTGTTCCAGCTAAACAAGGAAGTCAGCTGATGCTTGCACCCAAGAAGGGTGCTTAGCAGCAATGTCTGTTCATTTGTGACTTCTTCTCAGACACATCTTGTTAGCTCACAAGTGAATCAGGTCTGTCATGCAACTCATATTCTGTCACAGTTGAAGTGATTGATGTTAATGCTATTCTGAAGCTATTCACATAAAAAGGTCAACAGTGAAATCAGATCAGCCAGCATTAACATATTCTTTATGCATTTCCTTCTCCAGAGTGAAGAGGCTTGTAAGTCTGCATTTCCTCTGCTTTCTCATGTTCCGATGTGTTTGATTATATTAGAAGCTTCTTCTTCTTCTTCTTCTTTTAAATGAGGAATGTGCATTTTCTTAAAAGGACCAACAAGCTCGCAGGTGCCAAATATGTCCAGTTAGGATCTCATAAGACAGCTGTCTTCTTAGCAAGCAAGACAGTTACCATGACAACTTCCAGACTTCACCCATCAATTCACAATTTGAAGAGGACTATGAAGGAATTTCAATTAGAGTTAATACTAATATATTTAAAGAATAGCCAACTTTTTTTAAAAAGTAAAAGAATATCAATATCACATCAGGTATTTTTTTTTTCCAAAGAAAGTGCTAGTGGTAGAAGATATACTGTATTTGAAAAAAAGCCAAGTGTTAAATGCCAAAACTGGCTAAATATAGGGGATTTTTGAGGACCCGTTTGTGTAGAACACGGTGGGACCAATCTCTTGGCCCAAAAGGAAAATAAAGGGCTAGAATTTTAACAATATACTGAAAGAGTAACATCTCATTTTATTATAACATGTACATGCCATCCATTAACGTGTTTCCTGGGCATTAATCAAATGAAAAATAAAATCTAAAAGCAACCAATAAACAATTATAAAATATAGACTATGTCGCTACAGATACACAATATCTCTAACAGTATAAGGGAGATCTAAAATGTAGATTGAAGAAGTCTAGTAAAACAAAAATGACATTCACTTTGAATCAAAAGTAATAAGGCTTTAATAAGCTGTCACTACTCAGAAAAGGTCTTCTAAAGATTAATTCATTAAGTAATTCTTTGCAACTAGGTTACAAAGGAATGCATTCTAAAGACATTTCAAGACATACTTGTGAAGGTTCAAGGACCTCCTTTACAAAAGTTCAGCAGGGATGTGTGTGCCTCAGATATAATTAGGAGAAGTATTTTGAGTTTTTGCAGGAATGTGAAAACCGTTTTATTATTCATTAAAACAGCCACTTTTTTCAAGCTTCTCTTGTAAACCTGAAGATGATGGGGATGCTTCAGTGATTTTTCTGGAAATGAGTTGACTTTTTAAACAATGACTTCTGCGCCTGCATGACAAAAATATCTTGGCTGCATTAGTTAGCAGCAGAGAAGTGATGTTTTCACTTCATTTTTAAAACATGCACAATCTTACCGAGCAGGGCCATCACTTGCTGATACTTGATAAAAATTCTCAGTTGAATCCTGGTATGTCCAGTCAAAAAATTCTTTGGAAAGAGGTCCCCCCCCCCAGTGATTTACCAAAGTGAATTTATCTTTCTGAGCTAAATTAACTCTTAATGCATCTCCTTATGAAGCAGCTTCATTGGGTTTTTTCCCCCCAGGACAAATGACAGCTCAGGAAAATATCTGGAAACTAAAAGCAGATCTGGACTTTACCTCTTAGTTATTATCAAAACTGGTTGACATACAGATCTGGAGGGCCGCACCAGATGATGTTACTCCCCATAGAGCTTGCACTACTCTGAAAGCAACCACTACACTCAATTTTCTGGTCCCGTTCAGAATATACTTCTCCTCCCTATGGTGAATTGATTTGGGCTGACATATGTATTATATATATCATATATGATATGATATTAATAATAAATATGGTTCGTTGCACAGTCAGCCAGATGTTCAGACTGGATTTGGCATTTTTGTCCACCTATCGAGTCCTTCCCAAGACCTGAGACTGGCAGATGTGGATGTTTTATGGCGTCAGAGGTATCGTCGCAGGATTAGCTGTCTTGAGTAAAACTGCTTTTTTGCAATTGACTGATGGTGAGTTTGTCAATGCCAATAGTGTTCAAGTGCTCCAGTTATTTTGGGATTGCACCCGAGGGGCCTACAGTACTCTTTGCTTATAATAAATATTATTATTAAACATATATAATAATGCATATTATACACACGTAGAAGTATATAAATCCAAAAAGACCCTTCCAAAGGAAAGAAAATGCTAGACCATTATTTTGGAAATAGAAAGTTGGAAGAGCATAGTAGTAGAACAATTGTCTAATTAATGGGATGAGTAGCCTGCAATACAGATTGAATCCTTTAAAGATATTCCCAAAACATTTTAATCTGGACTGACTTTTCTTAAGGCAGTTGAGAGGCAAGCTGGCATGTGCACAGGACAGGAGCAGTTTCAAGAGTAAGTAGCTATTGCTCTGGAAGACAGAATACTGTGACCATAGTGAATGGAGACCTGGAAGCTATTCACCCTCCCTTTTAATTATAGAAGGAATGTGCGGGAGCCAGGGAAACAGGGAAAACACATACTTTCAAAAACAAAAAGAGACAACAATAGAGGCAGGGAACTGTTGATCCTGATGGCACCCGAGGCAGGTTTGTTTTGTTCTTGTTGTTATTTGGCATACATACCAGTAAGGGTGTGGTTACAGAAGAATGGCGATTTTTTCACCCTCTTAGGCACGCTAAATTCTTATAAGCTGTTCGTTCCTCACAATCTTGGAGATATGGAAACTGGGTTTTCCTTGCCCTTTTAAATACAGCACTGGGTACACAGTTTCTGTAACTTGTTTGTTACACTGTTTATTTTAAAAATGTGTACATTGTGCCCTGCAAAACAGGGTTTTATTCCTAACAATTATAACTTTTTGTTGTCTAAAATCCAATTTAAAATCAATATCGTTTTGAAAGACAAAAATGGTTGAGATAAAGAGCCAATAGGACGTTTTAAACAGAAAAATATGTTTAATTACAACTTTTTGACTATGATGCCAAAATAAAAACCTACAATACATACTCTCTATGTAAAAGATCATACCTCATGCAGAGATAATGTTTTGGGGGCTTTGAGTGAAGTTACATATTAATCTATTTCTAAAAAGATTTCTGTGTAATTTAAATTACAAATACAACTGCTGGATGCCTTCAGCATTTCTAACCTAATAATTTTTAGTATAATACTGTAGGGAACCTCATGCTGTGGAACTAAGAGCTCTTAGATTGTTCTGTTGTAGCTCCTGAATTTCTTCGTTTTAAAGTCATGTTATGGTGAAAAGAGTCTTTATTTTAATGAAATAAATATTTTCTGCTTCTGCACTGTGTTTCTTCTGAGCTGTTTTGTAGTTCAGTTATCTAAATATGGTCGTTTTGGAGGCAGATCGTTAATGCCTGTTACATTTTCTAGTTGAAATATTGGCTGATTCTAAATAAGAATCAGTTCAGTCTAAGGAAAGCACACAGTAGATGCATTAATAGCTGTTTTTGATATTTGTGTCCTTTTTTAATGCAGTGGCTTTGTCTCGCTGTAATTTCAGATTTTTCCTTTTTAGGCATGCTTTCTCCACTGAGTATCATTTTCTCTGAAAATATCTTATTTTCTAAGTTTATTTATTCAGAAGATGGAATACCAATGGTATTCACTCCATATTAACAAATTTAGGATAGTACAGTAATTCAAAATCTGAATCATACACACAAATTAATATCTATATCTATATTCTAAAAAATAGAAAATATGCTCTGAAGAATAAGTAACCTCTCCTCATGTCCCTGCACATAAGAAGAAAGCATAAAAAATAAACTGTGTTTACAGCTGTAATCCTTTAGTAGAGCATGAGGAATATGTGACCTCTGAGATGGTGTTAAACTCCTACTTCCTTTGCTCCTACCTAGCATAGCCAAAGATCTTAGAGATGATGGGAGTTATATTATGTTACCACCTGGCTGAGGAATTCTGGGAGTTGAAGTCCACAGGTCATAAAAAGGCCAAGTTTGAAGACCCCTGAGGTACACAGATAATTGGGCTATTTTGCATATTCCCTCCTAGGCAGCCAGGAAATGATGTAAACAGGAAAGAGCTTAACTACTTACTGTTAGGTTATTTTCCTCAATTTATTTGGCTTGTTGAGTATGGGTAATGTATATCTGCTTTAAATATAAGCAGGACTAGGCAAAATGTGAAAAGTATCTATCTCTAATCCCTTTTACCCCTCTCAAATGTAGAAAAAGGAGAGAAGCTGCAGATTAAGAAAGAGGTCAGTGACTTCACTGACCAGACCTAAATTTGGAAGGAATAACAAATTTCAGCCTTATGTCTAAGGTTTTGTGCAATGTATTCAGAAATCAATCCACAGCAGTCTTGTGTATTATAATATGCTGTTATTATAAACTATATCTATAGGATGTGCAGTATTTCAAATTTGATTTTAAAAAATGCTTTGGTATATGTGGGAGCATGAATGCAACACCTATCTGCAACTGTTTAAAGCTCCAACATCTTTTCCCAGTATGATGTAGCAACTGCACAGGGTATTTACAAGTATGGCAGTAAAGTGATTCAGTTTGATATGCCAAATCTCTCTCTCTCTCTCAAAATTCTATAAAGCAAAATTGTATTTTCCTGCAATAATTGGCATGGAAACACTTAGAAGCTATGGTATTTGAAAAGTCACTTTGAATTTCAGCTCAAGGACTGTTATAAATTTCAAAAAGTCAATTAAAAACTTATTTAGCCAATATTAGTAATGGATAGTAGAAGCATTTATATGATTGCTAATGGCTGGATTTATATATGTTATATATTTATAACATGCCCCAGGGGGTATATTACAAAGTTTGGAAGCCTATGATTAGTACATTAAAAAGTCTATATTATAATCAGCAGTTGTTGGATGAAGAAATATTTATATGGATTAAAGAAAAAGAACATTAACACAATGTACTTCAAAGAATCTAAGCAATCTCTACAAGAAGGGTTTAAATGTTATCTTGGTGTTTTTTTTCATTTTCCAAAATAAAGCTATGATAATCTCATGTAGAATTTGAAGGGACAATGTTTAAAGTCAATGAACAGGTATGGGAGAGGAGCTGTGCTATCTCCCCCCTATTTCACCATTCAGCTCCACCCAGAACTTGTCAACTATTAGTCATGTTCCTTTTGGACCCACCTGTGCAAAACATTTGTGCCTAGCCTGGAGCAAGCTTTGACAGATGGCTAACCCTGCTGGTATAGCTATTCATCAAAATTTCCCTCCTCCCCAGCAATGGCTGCATCACATCTCACATGAAAAAGAGGAGTGGGTATTTCCCCACTAGCTAATGTATTTTATGTGAAGGGAGGGAAACATATCTGGAGTATTCTATTAATTTCTTTTCTTAACCTGTCTTGCTCACATTAAACAAGGAATCAGTATTTTGTGGCATGCCTGTGCAGGATAGAGATTGCCAGTAGGGGCAGCAAATTTTATGCCATTATCTATTGGCACCATGATGGCATCTTAAATATGGTCTCAATAAGAGCCCAAGAGTAGAGTATTTTGTCTAAATTACCTTCTGGTAGACAGTTTTTTCCCTTAGTACCAGCTTCATAAATGACTTAAACCCTAAATTACAGTTAAAACACATATTGTAATTCATAACTCCTGTGATCACTCTATAAAGAAAGAACTGTAACAATTGTCTGATTTCCTATAATTGTTCCTTATATTGTTCTGCTCCATTATAAGCCAAATGAAGTCTGCAGAGCAATATACTTTGTTTATAGCATTTGATGCCCATAACCTTTATACTAGATTTGGTATGATGCTTGATATGAACCAGCCAATAATTCATATACTCATCATACGTAGATCTTGTGCTAACATTTCTTTAACATGTATCTAGCTGGGAACCAGATAGCAAAAAACAATGTTTGTCCACTTTTTCACAGACATTTGGAAATGTATTGACAAGGTAAGGTGGCCATTTAAGTATCTTTGAGCAAGAAGGTATGCATCAGTAATGGAACAGAAGAGGACATATCTTTGAGGAACAATTATAGGAAGAAAGGAAGGAATTTGGGGGGAAATTAACATGATCAGTTAACTTGGATTTCTGCTTAGCTGGTCTGTCTAGTTCAGGGGTAGTCAACCTTGGCTCTTTTATGACTCGTGGACTTCAACTCCCAGAATTCCTGAGCCAGCACAGCACAGAGCCAAGGTTGACTAGCCCTGGTCTAGTTTAATGAAGAGAAGGACGAGAGGGGACATGATAGCAGTGTTCCAATATCTCAGGGGCTGCCATAAAGAAGAGAGAGTTAAGCTATTTTCCAA
>NW_015386620.1:860674-888263 GCF_001527695.2 Protobothrops mucrosquamatus | reverse complement strand
TCAAGACATGGCTTTTTCAACAAGCGGGTCTGGCCTAGGGAGAATTTTAAATAGGGACAATTTTAATTCGAATTTTAATAACTATACAGCGACAAATATTTGGTTTTTAATTGGTTTTATGGGGGATGGCGTTTGTGTGTTTTAATATGCTGTAAGCCGCCCTGAGTCCTATAGGGAGAAGGGCGGCATATAAGTTTAAAAATATATTAAAATATATATTAATATATATATATTTCATTACATTGATTAAGAGTGTTGGGGAACAGGCAAAATATGAGGCACTATTGAGGTCTCCTGGTACAAACCTGTGCTGCATTATGTTACTGAGTAGAAAATATTAAGTTCCTGAAACTTGCTGTTCTGACTTCAATTAACTGAAGGAATGCTCTGTCTTTTTAGTCAACTGATGCAATTTTCAGGGCATCCAGGTGTACAATCTTTTGAGAACCACAGCATGCAATTATAGAGAATTCATTTTTATGCTTCAGACATACAAAACAGTAGAAAGATTGATTTATGTACAGCCTTTTCTCCCTAAAACACTATATAAAATGATGAATGGTGGAGAGATTTTTCCTAGCCAAGAATGCAATGCCAAGTTACTAGTGAATATGTTTAAAGGATGTATTCAGTGGAAATTCAGTGGAATTTTCTTCTCTATCAACTTCATATTGAATCTTTGGATCTTCACTTTATTTCATGCTTTGTTAACAGCCTTTAAATATTAATGCATCGGAATCATTAGGAGCAAAGATATTTCAGGGGATGTACTACGTTCTTCTTCAGAAGACAGCTGATTGTGTTCAGATACAGTCATGTCTATTATCAACCCTTCAAATTCATGGGACATAATCATTTTCAATACTGACCCCATTGTTTTTAGTAGATCAACTTTATGTATAATAAAATCTGCATTCTCATTCTGGTTCTAAATATTCATTTTAAATAAAAGAACTATTATGAAACATATTGTTATGTATATTATGTCTATTATGAATACTTTTTTGAACACCCTGTCGGCCCAAATATGGGGGAGAGAAGTCTTTTGCCTGTATCAGCTCAATCCAGAGCCATCCACAGGCAGCACTCGCTTAACTGCGACATCATATGTGTTTTTCAAAATTTGGATTGCTAACAAAGAATTAAGGGAGTACTGGGATAGCTATTTCTAACCTTATTAGGTTTTCATCAGCCAGACATACCCTTGCTGAGATTCAAACCTGGGCTGTCTGCATGTTAAGCAGAAGTGTTGCCCCTAGGCCACAGGCTCTTTCTCACTTGTAGCTAACAAAGTGAGAAAGAGCCTGTGGCCTAGGGGCAGCACCTCTGCTTAACATGCAGACAGCCCAGGTTCGAATCTCAGCAAGGGTATGTCTGGCTGATGAAAACCTAATAAGGTTAGAAATAGCTATCCCAGTACTCCCTTAATTCTTTGTTAGCAATCCAAATTTTGAAAAATATGTCTATTATGTATATATTTTATTGCATTATTGGTTTGTTTTCATTTGGGATTCTGGTTATTTTTTGAAAGCAAATCAAAAATTATAAATCATGAAGTAAATATTGGTGTAGTATTTACAAATAAGAGAATACAGCTCCTTTAGAGGGAGGCATCAATACCCTCACACAAATCTAAACAGGTGAACCTAAAAGCTGATTACTTTAAATTGATTTGAAACTGATGTCACATATAATACAAGATTTGGTTTGCAGACTCTTTGGGATTCAGCTGGAAACTCAAGGAGCCAAGCAACAGGTCACCTCTTCTAGCAGAGATACTGTAAATACAGTAGTCAAAATGATCATATGCTCCATCATCTCTTAATTTATTAGCAATTCCTGTAAAATAAATTAAGTGTAGCATATCAGTCTCCTCCACAATGCTTATTTCCATCACATTTGGAATTACAGGTTGGAAAAGTCTGTCTTAAATATAACCCAAGACCAATATCTTTACTCATGACAAGTGAGTCATATTTTTATTTCTTTTGAAACCATCCTCCAAATAGTATGTTGATTTTCCATTATCTTATTCCCATATACTTTGCTTCTGAGTTGAAGTGAACAGTTAGTCTGCCAAATGAGAAGACACCATTGATGTAGATAGGATGTTTAATTTTAGGAGAGGTGGAAGGACGGGAGAATGGCTAGAAGTTCTCCTTAAATGTGTAAGCATTGTTTTCAATGGGCTTAGAGGGGGAGGAAAAGGCTTGGGGCTATTTTGCCTTTATCACTGCTTCATCACTATTAGGCACTGGCAAGACATTGATTCAGAATACCAAATCTCTGTACATATTTAGCTTGAGTGTAAATGAGTGGATAAATGAAAGAGAAAATTTAAACTATTTATAGATTAATACTTCTGGTTATGGGTATATAATATGTGATGACAAGATAGAAAGCTCATCTAGCTACAATAGAATTTGCAAATATGTTTCTGAAGTTGATAATCCAGACTACTACATCTTGACCTGCAAATCTCCAAAAGCTGTTAAGGTGAGTGCCTAACCCACGGTTTTCAAGATATCAAGTGGGAAAGGCCACAGTTCTGTAGTAATGTAATGTCAACTGTGTCACCTGATAAATCTGGTGCATTGCATCCAACCAGGCTTATAGGCCTGTGCCATTGTTTTTGCTAGATGGAATGAAAAGCAGTAACTGATTCAGAAAGCAATTTATGCACACATACACCACCCCCCCAAAAAAAAACTAAACAAAAGGGAAAAAGAGAGAGCCTACTCAGCTCTTTAGGAAGTGTGAGAACTCCAAAGACAGCCAAGTCCAAATAATACAGGCTGTTAAAACTGGCCAAGCTAAACAAGTCACAATTAAAGCTAGAGTTTCCTCATAAACTCTTCTTTACAATTTTGTGAATCTTAAGGGGCCGGGTTAAGCCATAATTGCCTCTTGTTTCTTTTGGCCAATAATTAGAAACACTGGCTCACACTTTCTCTCCCCCTGGTTTTATTTATTTATTTATTTATTTTGCTGATCTTATACATTTTAATCTACTGAGTGCATTATCCACAGTTTTCAAATAAGCCCATTTATTTTTATTATATGAACCACCATGGAGCTTTCTTTTTTTTAAAAAAAAATCCAACCAATTGATATTTATCAAGGTATGAGCAATGTTTAGATATTTGCATTTTTCTGAAAAGCACTAAGATTTTGACATGCATTTGTGATACCTAGCAAAAACAGCCTCATAATTACATAGTTCTAATGCTCACTTGGAAACCTGGTAAAGACTGTTCAGTCCCTTTCCTTAAAAAAAAAAAAATCTAGATCAGCTGGCTTGACTCGGATTGAATAGATTTTAAGGCACTGATATATAAAACTCAAGAAAATCAGAACATTTTGTTGCAATTGTGTTTTAATCAATAAAGTTTTAAAGAGTGATCAACTACAATAGTTTTATAGATATATACCTATATTGTAATAATCATGTCATGACCTGTATACAAGAAGAATATTAAAAATGCAATTGAAGTTCTTGGAATATTATAAAGGACCACAAAACCGATGAATTAAATACAACAATGCTGAAATTTATCTGGCAAGGAAAAAAAGCTAGAATCAGACTGAAAATGTTACAAGAAGCAAAAGAAAGTCGAAGATTTGGACTGCCAGACTGGACGTTATACTACCAAGCAACTATATTAACATGGCTTAAAGAATGGATAATGCTCGGAGATAAAAGACTATTATACCTAGAGGGGCATGGCCTACAACTTGGTTGGCATGCCTTTCTGCGGTATGGGAAGAATAAAATTCATAGATACTTTCAAAAGCACTTCATAAGAAATGCATTTCTTTTAGAATGGGAAACCCTAATCCCGACCCCACCCTATTCCTAATCTTATAAAAATTAATAAAATATATACAATAAAGGACCACAAAACCAAAAGTCAATCAAACTTTGAATTTTGCCAGTGAGCATTATATCCATGTTATAATAAACCAGACTGTATATGGGATTAAGCCACAATAAATAATGGGGAAAGAACCATGAGCAGCCAAACACTATTAATAAGTTCATGAACTTTAGTATCAGAGTGGGTTTTGTATTCTCCATTGACTTTTAGTACATCAGAGAGATGCAAAAAGTTTATTTCCTTGAAAAGTTAATTTTGGAGAAATAATCTTTTTGAGAGAAAATTTAAAAAAATATATTTGTATTTACTCACTCACATACTCTAATTTTGCTTTTATTGGACAAATATTCCCAAATGCCAAGCATGTAAAATGTGTGAAATTCCTTTGTGAAGTAACTAGCAAAGCTATGTTTTCAAATTGAGAATTTTCAGTGATGGGAAAACTTCTTGAAAAAAAAAACAGCTCATATTTTAATGCAGCTCATATTTTAATCTCTTTTGTTATTACAGATATATATCTATTTAAATGACAGGTTGTAATTAATGTTTTGCAGGATAGTTTTTTTTGGGGGGGGAACAGTTTTACAAAAGTTTTCAGTTAAATAACAATTAGTCCTCATTAGGAAACTTTCCACTTGCTGGTAATTGTTTTAATCTTACTTCTAAAGGCCATGATTTACTGCAGCCAAGATGAAAACCAATTCCGGGAATATGTGCAAATTAGATGTGTGTGTTTTGAGTGCACCTGTGTGCATATATAACAAGGGAAGACAGGAATAATGAGCAGCAGTTAAATGTTCTGCAGTATGCAGATATAAGCATAACACTTCTCCCTCTGTTGTGTTTCAGCTGATCTTGATAATAAGATTCAATCCTTTTGCTGTTATTTATCTTTGGGGAAGATGACCTGAGACATTTTAGAAATAAACTACAGTAATACTATTAGCTCACATACTCTGGGAATTCTTCAGCTTCTCCAACTTCTTGAAATTATACTCTGTGATGGGGAAATTCATATTTCCATGCCTGCTACATACAAAAGTTCACTTAGGGATGCAAACTGTCACTAGGATGGTTTCTCTTTCAACCTTCTGTAACCTGGATCGTAAACAATACAGAGTGAATTGAAGTAGCTCTGTAGTTAACAAACAAATTTGTTATAACATTGAAATATGGCTTCAATCCCTCTGTGGCCTTTGCAGGAGAAATCAATTTATTTGCAGGAAGGATGATAGTTGCATGTTACGTATCCTTCAGATTTGAAAGATGAAGGGCAATTCAGTAGTACCTATGTTCAGGTCCTTAAACCAAGGGTAGAGGGTACTAGTGTGATCCCTAACAAAGACACAGCTACTTTAAGGAGTTGCATACAGGTTTTATGTAAGCATCCTCTGCATGCTCTAAAGCAGGGGTGTCAAACTCGCAACATCATGTGACGTGTTGCAATGTATCATGACTTTTTTTCCATTGCCAGCAATGGGGTGGGCGCAGTTTCGGCATGACGCATCCTGCCCGCAGGCTGGCAGTTTGACACCCCTGCTCTAAAGCATCTTCTGGCCTTTGAATCTGAATTACTGCACACTAATCCTTTTCTATGTATAATAAGCACGACTAGTGTCCTCTAGTTATAGCTTCCTGATCTGTAGGTAAGTATGTGTATGGACACAGATAACAGGTATATATGGCAACATAGAGAAAGTCCTTGTTTAATTATACAATTGGGCCTGACAAGTTTGTTGTTAAGCAAAGTGGTCACTGCGTGAAGCTGTCACTGTACTTACAATCTTAATTCATCTTTTGCATTACAAACTTGCAAAGGTTGTAAATGCAAATATGGTCATAAATTTATTTTTTCATCACTGTTGTAGCTACAAATGGTCACCGACGATCAGGAGGCTAAAACATATGAAGAATGGTTGCTGGAATTGGGTATGTCTAGTTTAATGAAGAGACGGACTAGGCATGACATGATAGCAGTGTTCCAATATCACAGGGGTTACCACAAAGAAGAGGGGATCACCCTATTCTCCAAAGCATCTGAAGGCAAGACAAGAAGGAATGGATGGAAACTAATCAAGGAGAGAAACAATCTGGAGAAATTTCCTGACAGAACAGTTAATCAGTGAAACGGCTTGCCTCCATAAGTTGTGGGTGCTCCAACATTTTGTGTGAAATGGTATAGGGTCTCCTGCTTGAGCAGGGGTTTCGACTAAAAGACCTCCAAGATCCCTTCCAACTCTTGTTATTTTATTTTGTTCTGTTATTCACTGTGTGGCGCAATCACTAAATGAGCTTAGGTATAGGTTTATGTGTCGTATTAAGGTGGATCAAACAGTTTATTTCCTAACCATCTTAGTTTTACTCATAGAATATTCATAGATAAGTCACACTCCTGCTTTGATATTTGAAAGACAAAAACTTGTTCCCATGAGCATGCAGTTTACTATGCATTTTGCACATATTTGGTCACTAAATATGTCTTTTTAAAATGTATTTAAGCTTCAACTACAGATGTGCATGTTCATGTGTACTTTGAGCTAAAAAGCATATCAGAAAAGATGAGCCAAGTTGGAAGGCTGAAACATAACCTGAGGATATGTCCTCACAGTATATTCTAGAGTTAATATCACTTTATTTTGCTGTTGTATCTATTTTTTGTCTGCCCATGGCTGAGTGATGCTACAGGTTGCTGGAAATTACTAGTAAAGAAACACCTTAGCACAGGGGGTCTTCAAACTTGGCAACTTTAAGACTTATGGACTTCAACTCCCAGAATTCCTCAGCCAGACCCCTGCCTTAGCAGAAGTGGTTACTATCAGGGAAGCCCCTCTGCCCCACAGCTCCAAAGCAAATGCTGTGCCACTATTGTTATGTTTGCTCTAGAGCAGCAGTGGAGTTGGTTTAAGTTAAGAAATTAATTAGCTTGGCTTTCCAAAATTGCACTTTGGGGTATGCAGTCTCAGATCAATTTATCCCTTGAATGTGGAAGAATCCTACAACTCCCAACCCTCAGTTCATATATGGTACAAAACAACAATTTCTTTATAGCAAATGTACATGCTGCACACTTACTAGTTACATTCTTACTGTTTTGAATGGAGGAATACCTTCAAGAAATCAGAGACACTGGATAGGAATTGGCCCTCATCTTTAGAGCAGTCTGTATAGTGTAATATTCTCTCTCAAGCTGTGAAAATGACAACAGAGCATTCCTTTGGATGAAATGGCGGCCAAAGTAAGCTGCGTTAGAAGTGCTTCCAAAAAGTTGGGATCAGTTCCCGGACAGGCATTAAGGTACAAATTACACATTGGTCATTACATGGAACCTAATACAGGATCTTTCATGTTTACATTTCAGAGGGAAATATATTTTCTGCCAAGGTATCCTCACTCACCCTTGTCAATGTTTTAACAGTAGATGAAGAATAGGTTGTATGAACAGTTGTGCTAAGGCATCAAAAGGCTTGTACACTTTGGAAACAAGAAGGTCAGTCTTCCTTCAAAATTGCAGTTCTGTTCTTTCCTCAAAATTAATCCATCATACAACAAAATTAAACCAAGTCTACTTTATAACATCTGTACATTTTATGAAACCTGTGCATTTTCCTTCTTCCTATTAAAGCTGAAGTGGAGTGTTTAAGACCTCCTCACTGAAGACTGGAAAATAATGTTTAAATAATAAACCAAATTGTGCACCTAACAGAATTTGGTTGGTATATCTTAGTGTCAGTAGGATTCACTTGTGATTACAAATTAACTTGGGCATTAAAAGTTCCCTTTTCTCCTTACCATTGCATATTTCATCATTTCCTATTCTAACCCTGTTTCTATCAGTTGCTGTTCACTATACCATTACATCCTCTTCTCAAATTGAAAACTTAACATTTTCAGTTCAGTATGCAGAATTTTTCATATTTAATTACTTTTTCCATTTTGTAACCAATTTGTATTTCCTATGCACTCTGTATGTACACAGAGAGACATACGCACTGTCACTTCATATTTCTCTTGAGTATTTTTTTTTCTTGACTTTGGGATTTATTTTCCTACTCTGTTTATGTAAATGATTTATGCATCTGTGCTTTCCAGATTGATTTTATTATCATCTTTGAGTCAGCATTGCTTGTTTGCTTCATGACAGAAAGAATATGATATTGAAGATGTATGTTGAAAGCAACCGGTATGTTATATTTCTGGAGCTGATAAACCAATTATCAGAGCAGTCACATGGGGCAGAATTTCTGCTAGGCTAAAGTGTTTTGACTATAGGTAGAATGGCATGCTTGATTACTTCCTCAGGCTTAAACAATCTGGCTGTTTGTTCTGGGGAAAAGATATTATTTCAGGCTTCTAGGTGATATCCTGTCCCTGACAGGTGTGGTCTCACTATTCATTTTACTGTTTTATTATGAATCACTCAGACAGCTTTGGCTCCTGGGTAATTTAAACATTTTAATAAATGAACAAATGGATGAAATGTTAGGTGAGGGAGACAATCTTCTCTATTGCTATGTAGCAATAAAAGAATTCTTTAAGGTAAATAAGCCTCAAAGTTCTTTGAAAAGCTGCTTCTTTTCGGAACCATGACAGCCAACTTGGCAGCTGATGAATCAACCCACTTGTTTCCTTAATGTCCCTACTTCCCGTAAGTGCAGTGGAAAATGCTGTACCATCATCGGTGTTAAGGGATAGTCTAGGCAACTTCTATCTATTCCCCATCTGGGGAAGGAGAATCTTGCCTTGAATTCTTCCATACATAGTATATATAGGCTGAAATCTGCTACTAATCATTCACTGTATTTGCAGATGACATGGCTGGACTGGCATCAAGTCAAGGCATACGTTGTTTCAACATTATCAATATTTTGTTTACTTCTCCCCCCTTCCTAGCTTTTTTCCCCACAGGTGCAGGGTTCACTTTTTCAGATCAACTGAATGTTGTCTGTTGGTTGTGACAGGAATTAACTGATTGGCTTGTCCCTGAGGCTGATATTATGGGCTGAGAGTGACTGGCCCAAAGTCACTCAGCCAGTTTTCAAAAAAGGAAAAAAAATGGACCCAGGAAATTACAGACCTATTAGCCTGACCTCAATACCTGGGAAGATTTTGGAAAAGATAATCAAACAACGAATCAGCGAACACTTAGAGGCAAACAAAGTCATTACTAAAAGCCAACATGGGTTTGTCAAAAACAGATCATGCCAGACAAATCTTATTGCATTCTTTGACCAAGTGACAAAATTAGTGGATCAGAGGAATGCTGTGGATATAATTTACTTTGACTTCAGTAAGGCATTTGATAAAGTAGATCACAACCTACTACTTGATAAGATAGAAAAATGTGGGTTAGACAGCATTACCACCAGATGGATCCATAGCTGGCTGACCAGCCGTACTCAGCGTGTGGTCTCAATAGAACTGCATCTACATGGAGAAAAGTGTGTAGTGCGGTGCCCCAGGGCTCTGTTCTGGGCCCAGTGCTCTTCAACCTCTTCATCAACGATTTGGACGAAGGGATAGATGCTGAAATCATCAAATTTGCAGATGACACCAAGCTGGCAGGAATAGCCAACACTCCAGAAGACAGGCTTAAGATACAGGAGGACCTGGACAGACTTGAACACTGGGCGCTATCTAACAAAATGAAATTCAATGGTGAAAAAAGTAAGGTTCTACATTTAGGCAAAAAAAACCAAATGCACAGGTATAGTATAGGGGGTACCTTGATCAATATTAGTAACTGTGAGAGGGACCTCAGAATCCTAGTGGACAATCACTTAAATATGAGCCAGCAGTGTGCTGCAGCTGCCAAAAAGACCAACATAGTGCTAGGCTGCATTAACAGAGGGATAGAATCAAGATCACGTGAAGTATTAATATCACTTTACAGTGCCTTGGTAAGGCCACACTTGGAATACTGCATCCAGTTTTGGTCACCACGATGTAAAAAAGATGCTGAGACTCTAGAAAGAGTACAGAGAAGAACAACAAAGATGATTAGGGGACTGGAGGCTAAAGCATATAAGGAATGGCTGCTGGAATTTGGTATGTCTAGTTTAATGAAGAGAAGCACGAGGGGGGACATGATAGCAGTGTTCCAGTATCTCAGGGGCTGCCACAAAGAAGAGGGAGTCAAGCTATTTTCCAAAGCGCCTGAAGGCAGGACAAGAAGCAACGGATGGAAACTAATCAAGGAGAGAAGCAACCTAGAACTAAGGAGAAACTTTCTGACAGTTAGAACAATTCACCAGTGGAACAACCTGCCTCCAGAAGTGGTGCTCCAACACTGGAAGTTTTTAAGAAGAGACTGGACGGCCATCTGTCTGAAATGGTATAGGGTTTCCTGCCTGAGCAGGGGGTTGGACCAGATGACCTCCAAGGTCCCTTCCAACTTTATTATTATTATTATTATTATCATTATTATCATCATCATCATCATCATCATCATCATCATCATTATTATTATTATTATTATTACTATTATTATTATTATTATTATAGTTTTTATGATTAAGACAAGACTAGAATTCAGAATCTTCTGGTTTCTAACTTGCAGCTTTAACTACTAGACCAAACTGGCTCTCAGATATGTAAAAGTTTAAATATACTCCTCAAATTTCCTAATTTGAACGCTTACTCTTTTTGTCAGTCTTTTCTCTCACAGATTTAAACAATTATGTAAATGGCTAATTCCTCCTCTCTTCATCCTAGTTCCCTTTCTCTGAACAAATTACAGAAGTCTTTGCTACCAAACAGTTTGCTCTTAGTAAAAATAAAGAAAATCTTGCTGATAGAAAGCTAGGAATTTCACAGTCATACCTAACCCTTCGGATTGCAATAACTGATTTTAATTTACACCTTTTTTCCTTCTGCTTGTTGGCATAGCAATTGTGGTTAAGGTTAGCATGTCAAGCTGGCTTAAGCAAATGCTGCTTGTGCATTCCTATGGGGGCCACCAAGATTAGGCTACAATGCAAGGTGATATTTATTCTTTGAGAATGGCAATAAACTTTGAAAAGTCTGTGATATATTATACTGCACGTATGTTACAGTAGTTCTGGAATTGTGGCCCATAATAAGCAAATGATTACAAAAATGATATATTCTTCATCTGGGGAGGGATTATAAACATATTGGTATTATGCATGATTATATTACATGCTGATGATGCTGGTTTCAATCCCTGCCACCTACAGGAAGCAATCCTGGGTAGAAGATGATGTGAACAATTTCTGACTGAGTCCCTCAGGTACAGTTGCCAATTAAGTGTTGATCAGAGTTTGGAGTTTAGAGAACATGATATGAGAAATCTCACACCATATTAGCAGGCTGGCCCTTTCATAAAGTAATGGCAGGGAGTCACAAAATACCCATAGATCAGTACGTGTGACAATGCTCTTTATCATATCCAGCTCTCCTGACTAGCCCCACCACACTTTGAAGTGTAGTTACATAGCCCTTCACTATTTCTTATTTTGTTAGATTGTCTATTTAAGTCCCATAGGCACTCTTTAAAATGCAGTATATTCCAGAGGCTGAAGCTTTATTTTGCAGCCTGCTAGCTTCCCAATTAATTATATTTTTATTAACATATCTAATTTTAATAGAACAGAGACTACTGAGTTAATCAGGTTAATTGACTTCAAATAAGACTGCTTTCTATTATATTTAAATCTGAACTATCCTCCAAGGACTTTGCTCTGATATACCTGAATCAGCTGTACACACAACAAGTCTGTGAAACAGACACAACTATGAGCTCTATATGAGCTAATATATCCTGGAAAGCTTGAAGACTGAGCCCAACATTACATTCAACACATCTCTTCAGCACACACCCTACGCCTTTGAGTCCACTTCTGAAGGCCACTGTCTTGACAGTGATTTATTACTCTATCCTAGATTAATTCCAATTAAACATTTCCAGAAACTCTTTAATTCAGCTTTGTTTCTGCATCATACTGTATGTGGTTATGTGATTATTCAGTTGCTCCAAATGCAAGTATGTATCCATCTACTTGTCTATATAATGGCACTCACTCAGAAATGACTTTGGGGGAAAGGCTGATGGATGAGGATACTGGGATTCCCTATATTTTGCCCTCTTCCTCTTCCTCTTCCTCTTCCTCTTCCTCTATTGACGTGCTCAGGAGACATGAATACCAGGCTACATAGCAGAGTAGCCTAGCATTTGTGTAAAGACACCTCACCATGTATATACGAGCGTTTGTGAGTAAGTATACATGTCTACAGAGATTCTCAATCATCCAGGTCATAACTGTCTCAAAGGTGCTTTTTCAAAAGGCAACTGGATTGCTTTTTCGTTGAGAAAGAAGAAGAAGATCTTTCACGTCTCATCCAAGAAGCTTCATGTGTTATGATGGTGGGGGAGATGGAAGGATAGATACAACTGGTGAAGCTTCTTGGATGAGAAGCAATTCTTCTTCATCCTCAAAAAACAATCCAGCTGCCTTTTGAAAAGGCACCTTTGAGTAAATTTATGTACTCCCAGATATTGCTGCTAGGTCTCTAAGCTTAGCTAGCAGGACACTTAACCCATTTAAGAACCAGTTCCTGTAAGCAGCTTTGGCATCCAGTTTCATCTTATACTCTTGACCTAGAAGATCTTCAATTTGCTTTAGAGAATGACATCAGCCCAAACCTCATTATAAACAATGTCACTTCCTGTGTTTTACTGACTTGACTTTACATGTATTCACTTTATGTCAATTCCTGTTTTCCATTGATCTCAGACTACCGGACCATGCTTCATGTCTTCCCCACATACTGCACATACTCCCCTATCTCTTGGTTCCCCTTCCCTACATGCAGTGCTCCCCCTGTCCATTGTTTTTTGTGCTGATAACTTGGCATGCAAGTGAAAACACAATGCCCATCTGACTTCTACCTGCTCTTCATGCTTGTACCTTGACCCGTGAGCATATATGTATATGTATATACACAATCTTGTATCTTCACTGTAGTGTGTTTCTAGCAGCCAGACCATAAAAAGCACAAGAGTTGGCCTCTTTGAAGACAAATGATCTGCAGCCATATAAGTACCATTCTGTTTTCAAATCAATTTAGGAAAA
Organism: Protobothrops mucrosquamatus; assembly: GCF_001527695.2. NCBI lineage: Eukaryota > Metazoa > Chordata > Lepidosauria > Squamata > Viperidae > Protobothrops > Protobothrops mucrosquamatus. The sequence continues at coordinate 875,293 of NW_015386620.1, read as the reverse complement.
AAAATGCATCAATTTCAGTGGCACAGAATGTTACCTCATGCTGAGTCAGTTTGTTGCTCTATCTGACCTTACATTGTTGACATGGCTGGCAGCAGCTGTCCAGGATTTAACAGACATTTTTATAGCCCAAAGCATTTCTAGTCTGAAATAATGATGGGAACTGAATCTTGGATTTTCTACATTCAAAATGTTCCTCCTTCCTGGTGCAACCTACGACCTGGTGCAACCTACGACCACAATTGAGCCCAAAATTTCTGTTCTTAAGTGAGACATTTTTAAGTGAGTTTTGCCCCATTTTGCAATCTTTCTTGCCACAGTTGTTAAGTGAATCACTGCAGTTGTTCAGTTAATAACGCGGTTGTTAAATGAATCTAGCTTCCCCATTGACTTTGCTTGTCAGAAGGTTGCAAAAGGTGAATCACATGACCCTGGGACACTGCAACCGTTATAAATATGAGCCAGTTGCCAAGCATCTAAATTGCAGTAACGGCACCCTGGGGATGACGCAATGGTCATAAGTGTGAAAAACGGTCGTAAATCCATTTTTTTCAGTGCTGTTATAACTTTGAAGGCTCACTAAAACAAACTGTTGTAAGTCAAGGACTACTTGTATATCATATTGGTGGGTGTCGTTCAGATAAATTTTTAAGAACCTCCACAACATAATTCTCCTTGTTCCATACTGCCTTTCTTTTTCATCAAGAATAAATGAAGTTTGCACTATTTATCACTGCAGTACAGTTTGATCCATGTTATCCCAGGTCAAAATTACCAGTATGTGATCTGCTGTTAAGGCACACATTCTGAAATAACTCCAGGCCATTTTTTTTTCACTGAACCAAAGCCAACTCATTTTATTTTTTTATTGATTTGCACCCCAATTCCTAAGTCCTTGTACAAAGGACAGTTTGTAAATGCAAATGTGATGAATGGACAGATACATTTATATTCAAGAGAGCTAAGCAGGTTAGAGTTATTGTGCATCCTGTGTTGTCAGTAATAATCAGAAAATAGGGGGGGGATTAATCAGAAGATGTGTAAATAAACAAAGCCTTTAATCTGATCACATCACTGCAGTTGAGCTAAGCTGACAATAAGGAGAAAATATTTTCCCCATAGATAATAGAGTTTTTATCCAAATACTTATTTTTCAGTTTCTTAACTATAATAACAGAGCAACAGGACAGATAATTTGTTTGCTTACTTGCTGTATTTATTATTTCTCTTCTCTTCTCAGTTTTCATGAACTACAATACAAAAAAAATTCAGTAACAAATGGACACAATTTGGAGTTGATTTGGAGTTTGGGGTGGGAGGTTCTTATTTATTTTTTTTAAAAAATAATTTTATTGAACTTTTTAGTAGACATAGTAAAGACTAATACAAATTAAACTAGAAGAAAAGAAAACTGTTCAGAAAGTACAGGAAAAAAGTAGATGAGTAAGGAAAAATAATAATAAAGAAGTGGCTTCCAACCTCCATCACACTGAGCATCATAAACTCATCCTCTTTTAGAGTTACAAATAAAAAGAACCTCTTCTCAGAGCCTAACATTTATCTGTATACAATCCATCTGTATACGAAATTGTTATCTTTTCCGTCCTGGTTCAGCAAAAAGTCCATTACTAGTTACCAGAAATATCAAACAAATAGTTTATCCCTGATCAAATAGTCCAGTTTTTATATTGCTCTTCACAGTGTTGACCTTTAAATCATTCCAGTGGCGATACAGGATTTGATCTTTCATCAATCTTTGGCATTCTAGTGGAATCTTCAAAGCTGTCACCAGCCTACTTTGTTAATCCCATAAAGATGCATTATCTAGGATTTTTGTCACAGCTGTTTCATGTCCACATCCTTTTCTTCATTTGTCTTTTGTATTCCCATTTTGGTAATCTCAATTTTGTTGTCTTCCATGCCTTCAGACTCTACAATGTCTATGTCAGATAAAAGTTTTTGAAGTTTTTTATCATCATCTTCTAAAAGTTTACCATCAAAATCTATATCCTGGAGATATGCAAAAAACAAACAAACCCCTCTTTAAGATCAGAAAATGTTATAGCTGGTTTAACCATTTTAACTCTTCTGCTTGGTTCTCTCTAATGTCCTTTTGCAACCTTCATCGCATCTCAGTTCCTAATATGGGTTTAGTTTCATTTCATTTGTTTCACACAAGCACAATTGTTTAATTTTATACTTGTTCTTCAAATCTTATAGCAAAAATAACCAATAATTTAAATCTCTCTGTTCTCCCAGTCCATTTAAAACTTTCTTAATTCAAAACCCTTTCTTTTGCTTTTTGCCAATAGTGTATTATTTTAAATTCTTAAATCTCTATTTAAAATTTCTTAATCCCAAAGAAGAAGGTAAAATTTACTACGGTAGGTGTCAAATTAAGCTTGCTGTTTTGAAGGTCCTTAATGTCCATAAAGCGATTAAAGAAAACATTTCTGATGTGATTAGAAAGTGAATTTAGGTGGCTTAGTGTCATTATTAAAGGCTCTTCTGCTGATGAAAGCAAAAATGTTGTCTTACTTGGTTCCTGACATGCAAATGCATCAGAAACTGCTGTATTACGGTCTCCTTGTGAGAAACTACCACTCAGGCCACTTGTGGGCAATCTCCTGTTCTCTCCTTCCTTAGAGAGATGCAAAGGACCAGTCTACTTACCAGCCTATTATTCTTCACAACAGTCATAATTTCAACTGATTCTCAGAGATGTCAGCCATGACTTGCATTGGAAGCTGATGGTATGTATCTTATGTTCCTAAGATACTTCAATTACTATATCATTAAAGGAGGTATTTAATAATGAAAATAAATTCAATTGAAAACATTTTATAGTTACTAGGCAACTATATTTTGGGTGGCAATTGATTATTTAATGGGGTTGTAAATTAAACATGGCTGCTTCTGTCTGGAATTGTTTAAGTGAGTGGTATATTAATTTCTATAAACAAATAATCTTTGCTCTCTTTCTGTACAATGTACTGTATTGGTGCAATGATAAGGAAGATGAATTCTGCCCATAATTAGATTGTCTCTTATTTGAGATGTTCTAGAGCAAAAATATGAAACCTGAAATCTGGGAGGGGAGGGGGAGGGGCATGCATAGCTTCCCTGCCTCTCATTTGCACCATAAGACCTGACTACCGAATTTTGGCAGTACAGTTGCTTCATTTTTGTCAGCCCTCCACCCAAATGCTGAATTGCTAGTTTGGGGGTAGATTTTGACCTGTTTTGAGGATAGGAATGGCAGCCAAGAAATCTCTGGATACCAAAGCTTGCCCATAGCCATTCTTAATGCTCCTAGGCTTGAAATTGCCCTCAGTGGAAATTTGGTTTGTTTGGGAAGGGATGTGAAAGTGATGATAGGATGCATTTGCTTCCCAGAAGCTCCCGCTTCAATTCCCACCCCTAAGGCCTCCAAAACTGCACACACCTCAATCAACCCTGTCCATTCCCCTGACTTTATTACCTCACAAGGTGGCCTGAACCTCCTGTAACTTTCCACAAGGTCAAGAAGTAAAGTTGTTGCTTTCAATCTCTCAAAGGTTCCTTTCCCCCAGAATCTAAAGGATGCTGCTTGAGGGATTTTGGAGGGCGACATCCCTATGTCTTAAAGTTGCCAAAGCTGAGAAAAACACAATTCTGGAGGAAGAGATAGAGTCCATGTCTATTGCAATTTTAGCTGTCAATGTCCCTCTAACAATCAGTGGTCGGAGGCTATTGCTTTTAGATAGATAGATAGATAGATAGATAGATAGATAGATAGATAGATAGATAGATAGATAGATAGATAGATAGATAACCTTTATTGTCATTTTTTACTGTGGGCGCAATGGCACATATTAAAAATGAAATTTAGTTGCTTGCTCTCAAAGTGTACACATACATAACACACATTTAAACATACTATATTCAACATATGTATAGACCTACACATTACATATAAGTAACTACACATTACATATAAGTAACATATATTAATCACTGTCCGTCTGGAATACATAATTGTTTTTATATTGGGTTTTTATCTTTGGAGTCACTGAGAGTGAGTTGAGCAGTCATATAAATTTTCTTAAATAAATAAACACCAGTTCTCAGAAGAATAAATGATAAAAAAATGGCCTATAGAATCTATGTGTTGACTCTAACTCATTTTGTTACCCTGGCACCTCTAACACCGTGATTTCCTACCAAAACCTGGAAGGACATCACCAATATTGAGCATGACTTTTTTAAATTTAATAGTTTAAAAATCACCAATATTTAGCATGATTTTTTTAATAGTTCAACCTGATAGGTAGGTTAAGATTTATAATATATTTATATTATATTATATGGGCTATGTTCTTTCTGTTTACCACTTAAAGTTGTATCTGCACTGACTGGTGATATACTTTAGGCAAAGAAAAATCTTTCCCACTATATACTAATAACCCATTATTTTTTGCTCGAAATGACATGAACTGAATCTGGGACATTTTGCAAAGCATCTTACTCTACCATTGAGCTTTCTTAAATGTTTTCTTATTCCTAAGGGAAGGCATGTCTTCATAAAATATCAGTGTGTAAAATTCCCTAAACTGAAAAATATGCCTCCAAAAATAAATTAAACATAAGGGATTAGGGACTGGGTGGCCTTTTCCAGTTCATTCTGTCCACGTTTATTCTGGAAGTGATTGTTCCCCCCCCCCCAGACCTCAGTTTACTTTTTGACAAGATAAGTCAGATACAGTAAATGGCATGAACAAAAACTGGGGTGTTGTTCACTTTAACTTGCTGTATCTACAGGTGACAGCATTTCTTTTTTCAAGATAGTGTCAAAAAGGATGGTCAGTGAACTTGAGGGTTAGAAATAATTAGCTCAAAGAATAAGCTTTTGGATTGAATTTTGGTGTATGCATAGAAAAGGACTTGGTCTGGAAGGCTACCACAAAAATTCAGAACCTTCAGAGAAAACTGGCTGTGGTCAAGAGAACTGGGAGAGGGATTGGAATGGAATTGAGTAGCACTAGTGGTGGTGGTGACACTACTGGACTTGGAATACTAATGTGTTGTGATCGCTATTATTGGATTGAAGCTGGCTAGAGCTGTAGTAGTAAGTGCTGGCACAATTCAATATGCTGGCCACCTTTGGAAGCATTATAAGAGCATTGATGGAGTAGCTACATGGCACTACTCCACTATCATTGCAGGTGACAGAGCAATGGAAATGAGATACTAAATGTTAAGACTTTTCTATTGCCAACAATGTGCATGTTTTACCTAAAGCAGATGTTTTATTTATTTTTTTAATTTATATATCGCCTTTATTATTTCTATAAATAAGTCAAGGCAGCAAGCATACCTAATACTCCATCCTCTTCTTATTTCTCCCAAAACAACAACTCTGCGAGGTGAGTTGGCCTGAGAGATAGTGACTGCCCCAAAGTTACACAGCTGGCTTTCATCCCTAAGGCGGGACTAAAACTCAATTCTTCCGCTTTCTAAGCCAGCACCTTAACCACTACATATAACTGGCTCTCTTCTTTCTGCCGGGTCTGGAAACAGCATGCTAGGGAAATCCAGAGAAATGGTATGGAGAGATTATCACAACAGTTTGTCCCCTGGTATCTGCCACTTGAGGCAGTTTTCTCATTCTGCTTAATGGCAAGGGCCAGATGTGTCAATCACAGTGTTCTGCTCAAAGAACTGGTTCTATCAGCAAACTGTGGAGGCAAGTAATTCCCCATCCAGTTGCCTGTTCCCATAATGCCAGGTTTCCAAAAATATTATCCAGAGATAGCCATCCCTGAACAAATAATTTGTTGCTAAACGTTGCAGGTGTCACATTTCATTTGAGATTCTAGGACAAAAAAAGCAATATTTGGTTCCTCTTTCTGACAATATGAGGGACAGCTATAACCCAGATCTGTCTCTCAGCTTAGCTGACTGTTTCAGTTTAATGGTTAAGCAGAGAAGAGGACTGAAGAAAAACCAGGCAGTCTTTATATATGCAAAGCTGGAGATTCATTTTGGTGGTATACGAGATAAAAAAAAATTAAATCAAATCCAAATTGTGTAATATTATCTACTGATTGGAAGAAAGGGAAACCTGTAAAGTACAAAGTAATCCCATTAAAACTGAGATGGATAAACAGTTGGCTGCCAATTGATCTCAAAATTATGGCTTCTTATGTATAAGCAAATAGAGGGATTATATTATTAAACAGTATACAAAATGGCATGTGAATATGCCCGAATTTTTTTTTTGAACATTTTAGGTTAAAAATCACATCTTCTACAATGTAGCCAGAAAATCCATGGGGGAAGGGGGCTGATTAAAAAAACAACAACCCCATAAAGCAACAGTCATGAGTATGTGATCAAAACCCTGACTCTTTTTTTATGTGTATTGCTCATGCAAAAATGTCACTGGGCTTTGATCTCACAGTCATAATGGCCATCTTGACTTTTTTCATGATTCTCCCCCCCCCATGCCTCTAAATGCAGATCCACCTTGAGAAGCTGAGACTAAGTGACCCTTTGTCCCAGCTGTTTGGGATTGGCAGCTACAGAGTCCCTGCTTAAAGTTTGATTAGAAATTCCTTTAGATCAGGGGTCTTCAAACTGGGCCTTTTATGACTTGTGGACTTCAACTCCCAGAATTTCTCAGCCAGCGTGCTTTAGATAGAGGATTGTACTAGGAAAAGTAGTAGTCATATCAATAGTTGTGGTTTTGGTTTCTTGTCTGGATTATCTCGAGGGGCTGACATGACTACCCTAAAATACTGAAGCTGATCTATGTTCTGCCTTTAAGTGGCTCAACTAAATAATCCGGCAGTTCCACTGAACTGTTTTTAACACACCAGCCCTTGAAGTCCTGCTTGCTAGTGAATGAACTGATCTGAAGCACAGTCTAGCAAAAGCTTTCCGTGACTTTTGTACCTGAATCTTCAGAATAAAACTGCTTTCTGAAGTTGCAGTTGTTTTGTACGGTTTCCTGCAGTCAAGAATAGGGATGAATTTCTAGCTCTGCCTCTGATGAATAACTTGCTTCGTATGGTGATTGGGTCCCATTTCCAGATGTCCCTCCACCACCACCCCTCCCCCGCCAAGAGCTCAAGAGGAATTTGGAGGTAAAATGAAGAAGAAAACACAAGCTTGGGAAATGGATGCTCTTAGGTTTTACTGAACATGAGGGGTCCTTGGTACTCTCTGAGCTTGGTTGTTTTCGTGCAGATGTTTCATTACTCAAACTAAGTAACATCATCAGTGCTCGAAGTACTGATGATGTTAGCTAGTTTGGTTAATGAAACATCTCCAAGAAAACAACCAAGCTCAGAGAGCACCAAGCCCCCCCCCCCATGTCAGCCCTGAGCTACAAATATTCTTTATTTAACTGAACATTCCAGTTCAGATCAGGTTAATTGTTTGCTAGATGAGCCCTCTTAATTATCATGGTTTAAACTTTGCTAACAAACTTGTGAATGTTTTAATTGGGAAAGATTTCTAATTTGGAGGGAGGGCCTGTTAGGCAAACAAGACACAGTTTTCTCTTTTCTTCCCCAGCTCAGTCACAGTCGATATTACATTATATGACAAAACATGTCCTGCTTTTGCCATTTATCATCCCCCAGTACAGCCTTTTTAGACACTCGTGAAATGTAATTAGTGCCTTGGCTAATTTTACCTGTGATATTGTGTGTCCTGTGACTGGGATAGATGAGTCTCTGATGATGTGTGATTTAGACTAGAGCAATCAGCTGGCCTGATACCCTGTAAATGCAATGAAGGACACATGCTGCAAAGTATAGAGAAGCTTTCAGTAATTTGGTTTTATATTGTTTAGGGGATGGTTCCTCCTATATTACTACTCAGGTTTCTAAATTTCTTTTAAGAGCTGTAACTATTAGAGGAGAACGTTGTAATTTCCTTTAGCCAAGGCTTCTGGTGTTTAATTGTTTGTGATTATATTTTCTTGTGTTTTCTTTTGTTGCACTTGCATTTTGGTCTGTGACCGCAAATAAAAATTATTATTATTATTAGACAAGCTTTCACTGGCTTAATGTAGGTAGATGTGTGGTACAAGTTGAACAGTGCCCTTCAGAATTCTCCTTTTTTCCCCATGCTAATGTGGGAACTGTTTCTTGGATGACATCAAAATACAGGTAATCCTCGAGTTACTAAGCAAGTGACTGCATTACTTAGCAATGGAATTGCTTGTCCCAGTTGTAACCCCAGGATCACATAGGTTGGAAGAGGAAGTTGGAAGAGGCAGGAGTCCCAGGAAAGGAGTGTGGGAGGGTGCATGGGTGATTCAGGCAGGTGGGTGCCACAGGCAGGCAGTATGGAGTGTGGTCAGGTCGGCCAGATTCTGCGGGCAGGTTGGAGTGCTACAGCTGGGTAATATGGCAAGGGGGTAGAATGCAGGCAGTGGGCGTCACAGAGTACGAGATCCCTGTCGTGAGACTTCTTGGAGGAAAAAGTAGCAGGAGCAACTTAAGGGAGTGTCAGCTTCATCACTGACATTCTTGTGGAAAGCTGGCAGGGAAGGTAGCAAATAGTGAGCATGTGACCGCAGGATGCTGCAACCATCATAAACGCAAGTGGGTTGCCAATTGCCCAGATTGCAGTCTTGGTACAGTGGAGTGCTGTGTCGGCTGAAACTGCAAGGATCGCTCGTAAGTATCATTTCTTCAGCGCTGTCTTAACTGGCATTTTCTTTCTTTTCTTTTGGAGGTTATATTTCCTCTTTTAATTTTTTTCACAGCAATAGCCCTGTAAAGTGTATTTGGATTGGGATATTGTGTCACTGTTCTAAAGTCACCCAATAAACTTTCAGACTTGATGGTGATTTGAATTATGGGTATTCCCAATTCTAAACCTGTTTGTTTACAATAATAATAGTAATAGGTGCCTTGGGTGCAATCCCAAAACGCCACTTGAACACCATCGGGATTGACAAACTCACCATCAGTCAATTACAGAAGGCAGCTTTACTTGAGCAGCTTACATCCTGCAATGGTACCTCTAACATCATCAAGCAACAATATCTGTCTATCCTAACTCCATAGGAAGGACTTGATAAATGGACAAAAATGCCAGATCCAATCTAGTTGTCTGTGCAACAAACAATAACCACCACCACCACAACAATTATTTATTAAAGTTGTATGTTGCCCAGCTCTCAATGACTCCAGGAGACTCACTACAATAAAATATTACAATAAAACATAAATAATAAAGAAAAAAAGATGGCAAGGGTGATGAAATGAGGGATCTTCCTTTCCCTCGCTGAAGGCTTGGGTGAAAAGCCACATCTTCATGACTGTTCTGAGCAACAACAGAATGGAAACCATAAGATTAATCCAGAGCTTTGGCTGAAAAAGAAATAGCCCTATCTGAAGCAACCAAAAGGTCCCTGAGATTTTTTTTTCGCTCCTTGAGTTATATCTACTGTTATTTCCATCCATTTGGAGAACAGTTCGAAAGTCAAAAGTATTTTATAGTCTTGATTAAAATGCTGTAACTGTTTTTCTGTTCAGATATTGATGGATTTTTCTTTGTCTTAACTTGCCCACCTTTTGCTCCTTGGATCTCTGCACACTGCAGAGGAATTGGCCCAGGATTCCCTTGGTTTCCTACTTCATTTCTTGTAATGTTTACCTGCCAATATCCTTACTCTGCTCTCATGCAAACCACAATTTAGGGCCAAAGGCCTTCTGCACACATTTGTTGCCTCAGTAATCTAGGGAGACCCATTTGCTTTAAGAATGCTTGGTAAAGTACTTTATCATGAAAGCATAAAATCAATTAAATTGGGCAATAAAAAAGTGTGCGCTGTGAATTCCTATGGTAGATATTGTTTGTACCCGCTTTTAAGAGAAGATTGTGTATCCATTATTAATGCACTGACGGGGATGATGATGATGATGATGATGATGATGATGATGATGATGAATATTTTATTGTATTCTGGTGACAAAATGCAAATTGTTTTTTTAATGACAAATACAATTACTCATGCAAATATTATAACTGTACATAACTGAAAGCAAACCAAAGGCTTGACATCACAGACCTCTGGAGTTTGGGATTTAGCAACAAAATTGAAATGTGACAGCCAGGAATCTAGAGACCTGCTGATGGTTTCCTAGAAGGCAACCAAGGCAGCAACACGCACAAAGAAGTGGGTCATTTTATTCATGTGAAATAAGTTGCTGACACAAACAACTGAAATAAGAAGCATCATAAAGCCAGAAGGGGTCCCCTTCGTGCCTGGTGTCCCTGCTGGGCTGGAAGATAAGATGGTCACTCTCAGGCTATCTGCAGCTGCGGCACTGTATGCACCAATGCAGCACGGCGGATCAGCAGCTTCTGTTACTAGAAAGCTGTCAAAAGACACAGGAAATGGACCCAGCCTGGACATGTGATGAATTAATCATTCTCAAATGAACCAGATCCAAAACTGGAACAGGCTACTTAGAAAATTTGGCTGAGATTTGGACTGCTAAGCAGAAAACATCTAGCTTTGACTAGAGAAGATTTTCTGACTAAAGAGAAGATTATAGAAACGGAAAAAGAGCTTATAAAAGACCCCCCCCCAAAAAAAAAGCCGAGATCACGAATCTGTAAGAATGAAAGAGCAACCCAACCCTTTAATCTTATTTTCTTTGATCTGTCTTACTGTCCTTTTCATTTCCATTTGCTGGTTCCAACTATCAGCATTCCAAATTCATGTTACCTTATAATCATGGTTTATGCTATTTGTGTTTCTTTGACATTTTGAACTAACTTGGCAATTGAGTTGTGATTAGTTTCACACGTATTTCATTTTTCATTCCAGAATGATTCTTGAAACGAAATAGAAGTTTGGTCTTATTTTATCTCTTGGAGGAATTCTGCTAGAGATCCATAGCTTTGGGCAGACAGTTCTGTTGATACTGTTTTTGTGTCCTTGCAGCAACATACTGTAGGAGCAGCTTAAGGCTTTGCAGCCCATGTGGCTGAAAGTATGTCCAAGGAACCTCTCACTTAGAATAAATAAGAACATCTGTTGCAATTACAGATAAGCTACCCAAACTTTTTCCATGTATAAAACATACACAGACAAAGAGGCTATAAAACAGCATTGGTAGCATCTCTGTCTCTGATAATCTATTTTGTGTCCTGTTTCCTATTGATCCTGTATGTTGATTACAGCCAAACAGGATAGTTTTATGAACTTCTGCATTTCATTATCTTTGGAATAATAATATTCAATACTATACTTGTTCATAATCATACATTTTTCTTGTAATTTTATATATAATTATTTTTGCAAAGAGAAAAAAAGAGTAAGCAGGTGAATAAAAGACAAAAGAAGTGATCAAGAATTTGATAAAAAAATAGGTAATAATGGCTTTCGATAATAGGAATTCATTTTGATAGATTAAATGATCTGTTTTTTTCCAACGTTTCAGACAATTTGGAAGCTTGCCTAATGGTTATTCTTAATTACAGTCTCAAAGTGCCACTCTAGCTCTTTCTACTTGTTTGCCTGATGATAGTTGTAAACCACAATCTCTGGCCTGTCCCAACATTTTCTCCTTGACTCTTTTCCCTTTTCCCTTCATTTGTTCACACTGAGATCCCTTTTCACCAAGTAGCTTCAGTAATGATAATTTCAGTCATTTCATTCTTTCGCAGTTCTAAATCTCATCAAGCATATAAAGTTCCCTGAGCTACATTAAGACTGTCAAGACAAATTCTTTGCTCGGCTTCTGATGTTACCATTTTTGCTCATGGGAATAAGCTCATAAATGATTCCCATGGAGAAAAATTTATATTGAACAGACTCATTCTCTCACAGCTACTGCCAAGTCAGAAAATACGACAATTGAGCCATGTCCTGTTCCTGTGTTGGGTGTGTTGAACGGACATTTTCATATACAGGAACAGGATTAAATATTTTTTATATTATCACATATGCTATTTGGGTACAAATGTTTATATGTTATCACATATGCCATTTGCGTACAAATGTTTATGAGGTAAGTTAGAAAATTGAAAAGCGTTATTTGGAATTTGAAGTGCATTCTAGCTATTGATTTTTCCACTCAAATGATAGGTGGAAACAAGGTTTCTATATATAGGATTCATATATGAAAATGGCCTACTATATATTTATGTATTCTTCTTCTCACTGAAATCAAACACAGTTTTGGAATTTTGGTTAAGGCAGTAGGGATTTGCTTTTTATTTAAATGGCATTGTAGATTAATTACTATGATGTATGAATTATGTCCTGTTTGACATATTTGATATTTACATTTTTACAGTCTAAGTCAGTACCAGAAATCTAAAACCAATGAATCTCTAGATCCCTGGTGGAAGCACATATTGCATAGACTTGTGGTAGTTCTGTAGCTCCATTTCTCTGAGGTTTTCTATTTCCATCTTGCTTATATGGTTTTTCAGATTTGCAAACTGTCAATCACCCCAGCAAGAGAATGAATTGTCTCCTTGCAAAAGAGAACAAAGATGTGCATTAATACGCACAAAGCACATATATGCAAATTTAAAAAATAATTACCAAAATGTAAATAGAAATGTTAGATAGACCTCTGACCAGGTGGCTTGTTTTCCTTCTCAGTCTGCTGTCCCAAGTTTTCCCTTCTTCTATTTATGGGCCAGGATTGATTAGGATGATTCTGGATATCAATTTCAGCTCTGCTGCTCATGACACTAAGCTTCATGTGAATAGAGCTATCAGTAAGGGTGCCCTGAGGCAACGTCTCTGAAGACCTGATCACAGACATTTGAAGCCACTCTAGGGTTATGTTTCAGTGGGAGCTCAAATGGCCCAAGATGTTATGGGCACTTTAATAAAATGGCTGCTACAGTTTGATTAATTACAAAAAGAATCCATTTGCCAGAAGGCAAACTGGTGAAGTTATTCCCTGCCAATCTATGTAGCCTTCCAAGATGCTGCCTTTCACTTCAGTCTGTTTATTTGTTTTTGGCCTGGCAGGCATACTTTCAAGGAAACCTCTGGACTGCAGCCTTCCACTATTTTTATTTTCAGTGAATACTTCTGCAGTCTCTATGGAGCTCCCTCCCCGAACAGCAAGGAACTGACTCATCATGTGATTTTTAAAGAAAAAACAAGGTGTATGAAGAACAGCCTGGATATTTTTATTACTTTATGTGGCCCTTTTCTGGCACACAAACATGCACATGTTTCTATATCTCATTTTTGTTCAGGAACTCAAGGTAGATACATAGTGCTCCATCCTCTTATATTTCTTCACAAGAGCCCTGTGAGGTAGGTTTGCCTGAAAGTCAAATGAAATGCTGCAGCTGCAACTGGAGTAGAAACTGGACTTCTATGGTGTTAATCAAATACATTAGCCACTATATTTCAGTGCTTGCCCATCCTGTTTGATTTTTCAACTGCTCCCTACTCTGAAATTGAGTGTAGACTCCCTCAGCCTCCAGAGATCAGGTAGACTGGTCCTGCCAAATTCCCAGGTAATCTCTTGATCTGATTTTTAAACGGTCTCTGACAGCTTCCTACAACTCAATGGAGAAGCTGGCAAGGATTCTCAACTGTTCTCAGGTGAGAATGGCAATGTACAACTCATCTCATCTCAACTCAACTCAACTCAACTAGCAACCTAGAACTAAGGACAAATTTTCTGACAGTTAGAACAATTAACCAGTGGAACAACCTGCCTCCAGAAGCTGTGAATGCTTTAACACTGGAAGTTTTTAAGAAGAGACTGGACAGCCATTTGTCTGAAATGGTATAAGGTTTCCTGCCTGAAGATTTCCTGCCTGAAGATTTAATAGACCTTCCAGTAACAGATGCCATTAATGTGAAGACTTTGACAGCCATTCATATAGGGGAGTGCATTCTGCAGAGTAGGACATATGGTGAACCATAATTTTTTTTATGCAGAACACATGAAGAGAATATGTAATAAAAAAGGAGAATGGGGCATTGCTTTAAAGCAGGACATTAATTTGCTCCAGAAGCTGCTCCAGAATCCTTAACTCATTTTTTTTTCCAATTGATCATGAGAGATAGCAAGCAAGGAAACACCCTCCTGTTCCTCTCTCTCTCTTCTCTGCTTTTCTCTGGTTGGAAGGCTCTTGGGTTCTTCCCCTTTAGCCTGAATTCTACAGAAAGAATACTTCACTCTTTCTTATTCTCCTATTATGAGGAGTAGAGGAACACAGGCTATGTCTTGTATTATGTAATTTCTTCAGTGAACCATACTAACTTTTTGAACCTAAGGATATGTCTCTAGATACTCTTTATGGGCTTGGTTCTATGCACACAGTATGCTTTGCTAAATGTTAACTACACTGGTAATAATAATAATAATAATAATAATAATAATAATAATAATAATAATAATAATAATAATAGTAAAGTTGGAAGGGGGCTTGAAGGTCATCTAGTCCAACCCCCTGCTCAGGCAGGAAACCCTATACCATTTCGGACAAATGGTTGTCCAGTCTCTTCTTAAAAACTTCCAGTGTTGGAGCATTCACCGCTTCTGGAGGCAGGTTGTTCCACTGGTTAATTGTTCTCACTGTCAGGAAGTTTCTCCTTAGTTCTAGATTGCTTCTCTCCTTGATTAG
>NW_015386620.1:853837-860383 GCF_001527695.2 Protobothrops mucrosquamatus | reverse complement strand
GATGTGGTTCCATTGAGGACCACTCGCTGAGTACGGCCGGTCAGCCAGCTACGGATCCATCTGGTGGTGATGCTGTCTACCCCACATTTTTCTATCTTGTCAAGTAGTAGGTTGTGATGTACTTTATCAAATGCCTTACTGAAGTCCAAGTAAATTATATCCACAGCATTCCTCTCATCCACTAATTTTGTCACTTGGTTATATTGGACTCTTCCAAATGAATTATCTTAATCTTTCCCCTGAAGAACATTGGGATGACATCATATTATAGGTCAGTGGTGGCGAACCTATGGCACATGTGCCAGAGGTGGCACTTGGAGCCCTCTCTGTGGGCACACGTGCCATCGCCCTAGCCCCGCCTCCCCCTGCGGCCCCCTCCTCACCAGCAGCCCCCTTGGAGGAGAGTCACCCCCAGGCATGGCCCGCAGGGAGCAGTGCAGCCAAGGACATAGCCCGGGCAGCAGGGACAAGATTCCACCTTCGCGCCCCTTGGCGTGCAGATGATGTTGCGGGGTGTGGGCGGAGGGCGTGGCTGCCATGGCACTTCAGGGCTGCCTGGGCAATCTGCGGCGGGCCATGGAGGCAGTGTGTGGCCCTGCGGGCGGGCGGGATAGGGGGCGGGCGGGGGCAGAGCAGGCAGGGCGGGAGGCGGAGGGGGGCAGGAGGGTGGTTTTTGGGCATTCGGTCTCTAAAAGGTTCGCCATCACTGCTATAGGTAATTAAAGAGCTGTAGTAGTTAGAGGGTTGACACACAATTGGTCAGACTATGCCACAAGAAGGATTTTCTATATTGGTCTGGTGTTGGGAAAAGTTGTACATTTTTAAAAAAAAACATGTAAGCTTATTTTAGGACTTGGACATCCGTTTCTCTTTCCCTTTTCAAAACAGTGGGAAACCATGGAATCAGCTTTCAATAATAATATTGCTGAAATTTGGAGACATGGGCAGGGAGTGTTCCTGTGGCTATAAAAATGGTGTTTAGGGAGCCATGAATGGTCCTGGCCTAATGATGTTATCTTGATTATACTTATACAGCATATGATAGACAAAGCAACTGATTAAATCCACTGGATTTGCTGTCCTCCCTGAGCATGTCACTAGTCAGTAAGAAGAACATCTGTCAATCACAGTACTCTAGTAAAAATGGAGTAGGTGAGACACAGGCTTAACTGTTTTTCCTGCTAAACCCAATTCTTTCAGAATTCAAATCTAATAACCATGAAATGTGAAATAAAATAAAGTGGAAAAAATGATTCATGAACAGAACTGACGCGAGTGCATTAAGGGACAGTAATGTATTTAGGATTCTTCTCCCACACTTTTCTTTTTTCTGTAAAGTCACCCATTGCAGACCTGCAAATTCTTCTGTATTATTTTCTGGATATTAAATGGGAAGTTGTGGAGGACTGTTCAATTCTAACACAGATGGCCTCTTTTATCATCCTCTTTTTAACTCTTTTACCCTCAAACCATTGGTCCTCTGATGGGTTTGTTCTCCTATGTTGTGCAATGTGTTTGTGGAAGTGGTTTTTGCTGATGTGTACATTGGAGAAACAAAACAACCACTTCACAAGCATGGCATGGCACGACATAAGAGAACAAACTCATTAGGACAAGATGCAGTGGACCATTTGCATTTGAAAGACAAATGTCACTCTTTTGAGGACAGCAAAGTCCACATTCTGGATAGAAAGGACCATTGGTGTGAAAAAGAGATAAAAAAGGCCATCTATGTTAGAATTGAACAGCTCTTCCTCAACAGAGGGGGAAGGATATGACGCCACCTATCTCCTGTCTACATCACAGTCCTTTCAGCAATTCCAAGAAAATTCCACATCCATTTGCACTCTTATTCAGGTGAACCTGAGGGCACAGATAAACCCTCCAAGTGGCCTCAACAGCTCTCAGAGAGAGTGCTAATGACCAGAGGGCTGCAAAGAAGTATAGTCCTTCCATCACCACCCTGCAACTTCCTGCCAGAACTAAGCCTTCCATGCCCCCTCCCCTGCCACCATCCAGCCAGAACTGATGAAGCTTCTTCGATGAGAAGTGAAATGTCTTCTTCCTCCTCAAGGGTCCAGTTGCCTTTTGAAAAAGCACCTTTGAGACAAACATAATCTGGATGACTGAGAATTTCCGTAGTCATTTACCTACTTTGAGTAATGAAACGTCTGCAAGAAAACAACCAAGCTCAGAGAGTACCAAGGACCCCTCATTTCAACCCTGAGCTACAAATATTCTCCTTTATTGGTAATGTCAGTGTGTTTAATTTTTTACTTTATGCCAAATCTCTTGTGCAAAAAGATGATTCCTGATTAAGTGCTGTTATAATGTGCTGTTAATACAATTTTAAGTTACCTGGATAATCAGAATCAAAAAGAAGGGGAATTCACATTTCTACTATGTTCCTGCAATTAAAAATTAGGCTGACAGTTTGTGGCTTCTTTGAAGGAAAAAAATTCCACAATGGTTTTCAGTATTTCTGAAGAAATTAAAAACTTTACCAATTTCAGAACAACATTTGTCTTGTGGAACTGAGTCTATTTAATTCAGTTATTATTTTATATAAAAACAGGACAAATATTTTTTTTTTAAAGTGTTTTCCTTTGTAATGTTGCAGTTCTGCAGAGTTTGTGGTACACTATTTTTCCAGTGAAAGATTACTTGCTTCACTCCATTATTTGATTCTTGGATTCAACCCAGAGTGTCAGTATCCTGTCCATGACTGTATTTCCCCCTCTCCTATCTGGTCATTAGAACAACGTACAAATGTGACTACAACTGTTGAGAACAGCACCTGGAAACACAGTATGCAGTACATAGCATACAAGGGCTTTTTAAATGCAACAAAAGTGTGCTGCCTTTGCAACTGGGAAGCTTCTGAGCAGTTATTTAGAGGGGTGTGCTAGCAAATGCTAGAAGTGTAATTTCTGGTGTTTGGGATAAGGGGTAAGTAGCTCATTTTGAGGAATTCTGATTGTTGACTTTTTTGGCACTCTCCTTTTAATCAACTGGAGGCGACCCTTGACTTTGCAGTTTGTGCTGTGAGATTTTAATTTTGCAACAATGAATACATTATTATATTTTAGTAGATTTTTTTTTTTGCATCACACTGATCAGAGGATCTCAAGATTCAAACGACAAATATAAGCTGTTTAAGTGGGGAATAGCCGAAAGCCCACAGTGTGACTATAGTGCACTAGAAGAAACGATAACACACATAGTTCACGTAGTATCTCCTTAGGAAATTTCAAGGCACTTGGGATGATCTCGTCACAGCCACACCGGAAGCAGTTAGAGTGGTTAGCTGCCTTAGATATCGAACTGTAACATCTATACCATTGCAACTTTATGGCACCCTATTATGGTGATTTTTATTATGGTTTTTATCTTACTTTAATATTTGATCTCACATATTATCCACATTCTGTGTTTGTGTGTGTGTGTGTGGTGTGTATTTGCTGAGGCTTTATTTAAACTTATATTTGTATATCAGTGATTGCATGACCTCTGTAGGTGTCACATCTATATAAATAAAAATGTAAATGATTGTTTGTTCAAATCTTAAATCTCCGAAGGTTCTTCACCGATTGCTTTGAAATTTTGACACAACGTTGCATTCGAATACATGCATGTTTTTATATATACCTACTATTATATAGATGTCACACCTGTGACAGGTAAAACATGCTTTTTTTGAAAAACAGCACCATCTGTTGGACGTAAAAGCTTTCTCTTTTCTTTCTTTTCCATTTAACCAGACTGAGCCACAGCAATGCGTGGCTGGGTACAGCTAGTGCTAAATAAATAAAAATAGCAAATATAATACATTCTACATATATAGACATGTAGAATTTATCTATATTTAAATATAGATATATTTAAAAAAATATCTAGGCTTTCCCCAAACCCCTGCCACAAGAGTGCCCCCCTGTTATCTTTTACAGCCAGTAGAGAGATCATGATTGCTGGAGTCCAACATGTTCACAGAGTGCAGCTTAGGAAGTCCTCTAAATACTTTCAAGGGAGCTGGGGTCCAGTATGTTTGGAAGGCATCTCTTTAATAGTTTCAGAAACAACAGCTGTTTTGAAGTTTAATTACTGTTAAGCTGAAGCCCAGGTCATCCTGACCTTCTTTACTGCAGTGCATGTCAAAACATTCCAAAACATTAATCCAAATACTTCATTCCTGAGGAAGCTGAAACTCCATGAATGCCAAGAGCCAGTTTTTATGGGATGACTAACTTTCACACCAACAAACCTTTCAAAAGTGTAGCAAAGAGAATTTATCTTAGAAAATGCCAAGTATCAGATGTATGAAGTTTCCTAATTTCTCCCTCCTCCACCCCCAACCCAAATATTTTCAGATCAAGCAGAGAAGTTTTTCAAGAGGCAGTAATTTGCAGGCAGAATTTTGGAGAAAACCAAGGAGGCATTAGTTCAGAAGAAATACACTGGGAAGGGGGAAGGGGGGAGGAGAACAGAAAAAAATATATAAATGTTTGGCTTTATTTTTCATGCCAGAAAGGCCTAGTTATAATTTCTGTTTTTGATAGGCATCCCAGAGCCACTTTAAAGCAACCGATGGCCTCATCAGAGAGACAGTAAACACGAAGTCATAATTACCTCATAAAAGCAAGAAGCTTTGCTTCCACATGCTCCAATTTTGGTTTTGTTTCACTAAAATAATGTTTTTAAAAAGGATCATAAATCTGTTATGCTCCGCTCTTGGCTTCTTTCAATCCAATTAGTGCTTATATTTAAGGAAATTAAGACTAGAGTCTTGAGTAGCAAAGCTTCTTTTTTCTAGCATGAAAAGTCTAAAGGCTGGTTCTCTGCTCTCATTAAAATAGCCGTTTGTTCCAGAGAGAATGTTATGTGTCTGTGAAGGCTTACATTCACACCGAACTATGGAAAAATCTCTCTCCCCTTTGGCAGCCCGAGGTAACATTTCTCCAGCAAAGGGACTTCTCTTTAACACAACGGCGCTGCTTTATGAATTACCGTGCAATAAAAGAAAATATTTTTTGACACAATCTCGCCTCAGTTTTAATATCCTACCAGGTGACATCTGACACCATGCTGGGGAAAATAACGCCTCTCTAGGTAGTCTTTCCAGCACAGCCAGAAAATGAACAGTCGACGCCGTGAATATGGCCAACGTAATTAGCAGAAACAGTGCAAACCATGTTTAAAAATAAAGATGTTGCCAATGTTTCCTACACTTTCCCAGTACCCAATGTTTTATCTCTCCAGTCTTTGCAGCTTGTCTTATTACTGGGCCTGCCTAGAAATTAAATATGAGGTGGTTGCTGATTATGCTGCAAAGGCATAACTGAAAGAATTCATTCCATCAAAAAAAAAAAAAAAAAAAAAGGAGAAGGGGTAAAGAATCTATTTTTAGGACAACATTCCCTGGTTCTGAAAACAAGCTTCTAACTTTAATAAATGTGGAACCAAGCTCTGCAAAAAGATCCTATGCTCCAAAAGTTCCTTGTCTTGGTTGATGTTCATGCTTGTAGTATACATTCTTCTATTGCCAGGTTGGTCCATGCCAAGTATTTGTCATTTCTACACTTTTAACAGAAAAGTTGGTCCAGATGGAATGTTTGTAATTTTGCATCCTGCCTCATCTACAAGAGCAACCAAGCATTTATGTATAAACACTGCAGCAGGATTTCACTGTGCTATAATCCCACCATTCAATGAACCTAACAGATCATAAGCCTTTCACTCTTGGGTTTTTATTACCCATTTCCTGACAGGTATTGGTCCCTTCTCCCATCACTTAACTTGCTTGTAATTAAAGGGGTGTTTTAACCATTAGACACTTTCTTTATCCTGCACGTAGCACTTTAAATGACACATAGTCCTCATTTACATTTCTTGTAATATAGAATTGTAAACATTTTAAAAATTGCTATCCAAAACAGACATGTGTATTAAAGAAGGAAGCTACTATGAATTATTTTATTTTATATACAAATGGAATTGGGGCCATTTTTGTTGAAAGATTTGATATTCCTGTTAACCATTGAAACATCTCCATGTAGGAACTCTACAGACCGGATAGCCAACACCCCTACTTATAGCTAGGAATTGGCTTCTAGAATTGTATAATATCTTGCACATCAATAAATTTCCGTAGTTAATTGTCACACATTGGTTTCCTGCCTGAGCAGGGGGTTGGACTAGATGACCTTCAAGGTCCCTTCCAACTTTACTATTATTATTATGGATCATTGCACAGTCAGCCAGATGTTCAGACTGGATTTGGCATTTTGTCTACCTATCGAGTCCTTACCCAGGACCTGGGATAGGCAGATGTGGATGTTTGATGGTATTAAAGATATTGTCGCAGGATGGAAGCAGTTCCTAGTAAGGCCGCCTTTTGCAATTGACTAATAGCGAATTTGTCAATGCCAATGGTGTTCAAGTGGTGCTCCAGTTGTTTTGGGATTGCACCCAAGGCACCTATTACTATTGGTACTACCTTTGCTTGCTTTTGCCACAGTCTTTCTATTTCTATTTGTAGGTCTCTGTATT
>NW_015386620.1:844774-853737 GCF_001527695.2 Protobothrops mucrosquamatus | reverse complement strand
GTTGTTGTTGTTGTTGTTATTATTATTATTATTATTATTATTATTATTATTATTATTATTATTATTATTATATCATTTCCATGTGGAGTAGCAAGGTGCTTTTCTAAGCTTGGTTCTTATCTGCAAATATTACATTAGAAACACTGTTTCTGAACAAAAATAAGGGAAATTGCCCTCCATTTATAACCGAACTACAATTTTCCAAAGCAGGGTTGGAGAACTATGGCCCTTTTATGACTTGTGGACTTCAACTCCCAGAATTCCATAGGTGGCCATAGTTCCCCACCTCTGTTCCAAAGCTTCAAGGCTAATGATGGGGAATACTGAGAGTTACAATTCAGCCCCATCTGGAGGGCCATAATTTTCCACCCTCGTTTTTAAACGTGGGCAGACAGTTTCTGGAATGTTTCCATTTTAATATTTTTGGTCTCTCAGGGTGAACGGAAGATGAAATGGGAGCAGATGTAAGAAAGGAGGACTGACATTTTCATCTGGTTTGTAAACTTTATTGGGGGTAAAATAGGATAGGGGCTCCGGAGTTTTGCTCCTTATTTCTCCAAAAACATTGCAAAAAATGATGTTAGAGCCCATGTAGTCCAAAGCCTGCAGGTTACCCGTCCCTATTCTAAAACCTTTGAGAGATTCACTCCCTTATTCCAAGCTTAGTTAATTTGCCTTCATCTTAAACTATGAATAAAGCCTTCAAGAAGCATAAAACCGAACATGTCACAAAATAATACAATAACACATTGTCAAAATAAATATAAAGGAGACAAACAGGAGTGGAAAAGAAAACCAGCATAATACCTAAAAATACTCACTCAAATATGTAAGCTTTAATCTGACATTGAAATAATGGCAGTGGTGTGCTATCAAACATCAATGGAAAGTGTTCTAAAAATAAGATGTCAGCACAGAGAAAATGTTCTGTGGCCTATTTCTACTATACTGAACTTCTCCTGACAAAAGGAAAAAAAAAGTCTAGAAAACAGCTTCCTCTAAGAATGCTTGACAAAGGCAGACTGGAACATAATAGACTCCCCCCCCCCCAAAGTGTTTGTCTCTTAAATGGTTTAGGGGATTGAATATAGGAATTGCTACCTTAAATTAATTTTAAATTTATTGAATGAATTAATTTCAAAATTAAAAAAGACATTCAGTAGGCTTCACAAGGTGGACTGGACATGCTTCATACCATCAATGTGCAAATGAAATCAATTCCATACTGACGTCATTTTACATGATGTAACTTATACAATGTTATTTTGAGGTCATTGTGACTGCTACCGGGTGCCTATGGTCCCATCTAACTATGCCAACTAAAATTCTCCTTTATCTTATCTTCAAGGGCAGCCTATACAATCCAACTGAGGTTACCAAAGTACGGATTGTTGTGGTTAGATTTGTATTCAGTTTGTGCTCAAGATACAAAGCATACAAACGGATACAAAGCATCTTTTTTTTCTCCAATGATTATTCTCAGTTTTCTTGCTAAGAATAAGTGGTACCATGTTTCTGCTCTCACAACTGTAGTTTCATATTAAATAGAGAAAATCTTTCAAAGAGTGAAAGATTATTTCTAATATGAAATCCCAATTGTTCCATCAGCTAGAAGAATAGGCTGCTATGAAGATCCTTTACTTTATAAAAGAGTACACCCAATATAGCCTGTTGCTTTCCAAACCCATATCTCACTTAACTTATAGTTGAGAGCTGGCTTGTTAGAATTAATCCTATCTAAGATGTGTCATTTTTTTTAACTAGCCCAGCATGCTAGCGTTAATCAAAACTTATATACCGCTTCATAGTCCTTTACAGCACTCTCTAAGCAGTTTACAGAGTCAGCTTATTGCCCCCAACATTCTGGGTCCTCATTTTACCGACCTCGGAAGGATGGAAGGCTGAGTCAACCTTGAGCCGGTGAGAATCGAACTCCTGGCAGTTGGCAGAATTAGCCTGCAATGCAGCATTCTAACCACTGTGCCACCACCACGGCCCATGTTCAGTCTTTCACAAGTGCACTTTCTCTTGCATAATGTAATGTTCCCTTCCTTTCCTCTGTGGAACTAAAAAGAGAAGTAATAGTTTCAGTAACTTTGGAAAGCAACATTCACTGTTCTTGGCTTGGATGATGCACTAAAGTTAAAGTGCAGATAAGCCAATAGAAATGATGTCTCCGTATCAGAATTTCTGAGATTCCACTCTTATGGGCAGAAATAGTCTACTGCAATCTGGGGTGGGGAGCAGGTGGTGAAGTGTTTGTCCTGACCCTGCAACATACATTTTACTTACAAGTTATATGCTGTCCTTCTGAGCAGCTTTGCAATGCAAATATAAAAGGATGGAGCTTGAATTGTGATCTCAAATTGCAAGTGTTGTCATTCTGGCAATATCAACGTTAGGAACAGATGCCAGTGACCTAGATTTATTTCATTCTGTAGTGTTTATGTAGCTATAAGAGCTAAACTCACCTATTTCGTTTTCTATCTAAATAGGAAAGTTCGTTCTATACAAGCAATGATAGGGTGAAGGTTGAGGTTTTTGTAACTTATTTATTTGGACTCAGCACCAGCATGGATCAAAAGCTTAGAAATAAGCTCCAAGCAGCTTGATGAGATGACACCAGAGGATTCCGGGCCTGGCAGATTTATGGAAACTTTTGTTCAACCTGGATAAGTTTGGTCTGCCTCCAGGGCTCCCGCAGTGGCACTTGGTGAAAAGAATGTCCATATTGGCAGAATTCTGTTTATTTAGAAAATGCTTTACCCTGCAACTAATAAAATATATGAAGAGGACTCAAGTGGTTTTCTTGCTTCTTGTCAGTACAAGAGTCGGAGGCGCCGCCCCACTAATGGGGGGAAAAATCAAAAGAATACTCTGATTTACTGTGTTATGGATACCCTCACAATCTCTGCATAAAAGGGAAGAGAAATGAAAGGAACATATATTTGGCAGGAGAGAAATGGGTAGGCGGGTGGGGGTGGGTGGGAAAGCGTCATTAAATTTATAATTCTTTAGTGAAACTGTGTCTCTCACAGAATGTTACCGGGGGTGGGAAGTAGGGCTGCCATCCTGTCCCAAACTTATGCAACAGCTTGCAACAATATTTCAGTAGCAAACATCTGGTAGAAATGAGAGCCATTGTTGGCCCTTTGATGGTCACTTGTTTTCTAGAATTCACAGATCCGTTATAAAGCTGTGTGTGATTGTTGCATGAATTTTCTAAATCAAAAATAGAGGGAAAGGGAAAGTTCTGAAATATGATTAGGCTAATCAGGCAATAGCATTCCCCCCCTCTGCAGTTTCTCTCCTCGTTCTTGATCATTCTGTGGCTTTTCTCCATTCCTCCCCTCATTAATTTGTAACAGAGTTCCCTGCCTGTCCCTCAAGCTCAGCAGTCTCCAGCAATTTAGAATCTCAAGCAGAACCCCTTCTTCAGCCTCACAGTTTGAAATTCTGCATCTAAGATATGATTTTTTTCAAAATATATTTTCCAGGGATGGGGGAGAAATTAATTCAATATCCAGTTCCTTCCCCAAACTCATCAATAGCTCCTCCTCCTCCTCCTCCTCCCCCTTTTCCTCCTCCTCCTCCCATTGTGAATCCAGTGCTATGGCAAGGTCCACTTAAACACATCAATTATATGAACCTTAGATTTTTTTTTGGTCAGATGCTTGGTGCCCTGCAATTCTTATTGAACAGGATTCTTCTTAGGACAATGCTCCATGTCTCCTTGAGGCCACATCTGTCACTCTCAGGAACTGATTGGAAGAGTCATAAGAAACATCTTTGTTTCTGAAGCAATCAGAAGTGCAAGATGAGGGCTTTGGGGTGACAAAAATATACTTTTAGGAACAAGATGGATCCATGGGTTCACAAAACAGTTTCCAAGGACTCCTTTGGGAAAAGGGAGAATGCAAGGGTTCTAGGAGATGAAATGTTCCCATTGCTACCCTAAAAACCATCCAAAAGTACTCCAAATGTTGAAAAACAGCTCAAAATGCTTTAAGTCTATCCCTCCCAGTGACATTCCAGTGTTGTCATGTAGTATTCTTCAGCTTATAGGCATTCAAGAGCAAAGGTACAGGGGACGGGGCATGTCAAGATGCTGGGTGCAGCTAAGTTATTAAGGTACACAATACACAAGACAATAACAAAACAACTTATGAAGTCCCCAGCACAAAAGCTAATAACAACATCACTTCATCGTCCCATTCAAAGGAGGCTTTTAAAAATCAGTTCTTACTTGTTTTACACCTAAATCTTAGAAGTTCATTTTTTTTAAAACAAAGGGCACTTAAATGGTAAGCATTTCCTGTATAAAGCATAGTCACATTATCAGCGGAACCAAGAATGTGAAGAATACTGTACAGGGGACTCTACCATTACAAGATCAGCTATGAGTCCTGCTCTACTATAACATGACTCTTTAATCAGTTTGCAGGATGGGGTGAGCATGGAGATTAATATTTTGAAACCAACCACAAAGATATTTTATATTTAAGTGATGCATTCCCTATGTGTGCATGATGCAATTATGTAAGATAAACCAATTGTATAGGGTTTTTTTTCTCCAATTGATCATCAGCAATCTAACCTGGAAGATGCTGACTGAGTGGGAAAGATGATTGGCCCCAACCATACAATGGATTCATTGCTGTGAAATGAAGTAAAATATGCACAGTAACTCCTAGCTAGCAGTGGCTACACGTGAAGGAGGCCTGATGCATCCTAGCTTTCACAGTTGCCAGTTCACAATGTCAGACAAAATTTGCCAAGAATTGGTCCTCCGAATCCATAAAGATTATGATCAACGCTCTGAATTCTCATCTCTTACACTGTATCATGTCACTGCAGGCCTTTATGATCAGTCAGGTTAAATTAGCAGTGTAAGTAATAGATCAGAAGTCCAGCAGAAGTTGTCAAATGAATTTTTGGCAGGAAGCGTTATTACCATGCCAGTTTCTGTGAATGGCTCCTTACCTATCTTGTTATAATTCATCCTGGATCGTTATGGGCATCCCAATTTTCTGAACACAGCCATGCACAAATAAAGCTGATGAGAAGGGAGAGGCTGATGGCCATTACAGTTCAGAAAAGAGAAAATTCTTCACTCTTGTTCCCTGGAGGCACAATGATACGGAGAAAGCAAATGTGGTGCATCCAAAATCGCTAACATGTAATATTGTGGGCAGTTAGAAACAGACCGAAAAGCTGAAAGACATTCCAGCAGATAGATGAGTGCATGAAACAGGAAGTGAATGAACAACATAAAAGCCAATTTGTATTTTTGACAATCCTCACCATCCTGAATATGTTTATGTTTGCATGATAGCTTTGCCTCCATCTAAATCAAATATTTGCAAATGGGGTAAGGGCCTTTAGGGCTCCGAGCTAACCCATGTGTAACAAAAATGTATGAGTTGACATGCAAATGTTTGATAAGTAGCATGTGTTTTACATAATAGTGAAAGCATGCATTGCTCTCTTATTTTGAGCTCTTTCAGCTTTTTGAATTGCTGACAACCCACTGTCACATCTTTTTTAGAGACTTGTAGGTTCTGTTATTTGGGCCTGTTTTGCTCTCTAGGTAGATGTTTTCCAAATATCGTTTTAAAAATCCAAACCTTGCATTTCTTTCCGAATCACTGAGACTGTAAAGTAAAAACGCTACTACTTCAGTTCTGAACTGCTGCCTGGAATTTTGATCTAAAACACATTCATCCCCACATCCAGAGGAACATGCACAGAGCAGGAGTAGCTCCATTAGCTAATCCCCCCACCCCCACCCCCTTTTTTAAACAAATGCTAAAATGCAAAAAGCCATTAAGTAGGGAAGGTCAACTGGAGGATATAGGTAGAGATCTTCTTCTTTTGTTTTTCCTGCCAACTGGTCAATGGATAAGATTTTTGTTTTTGTAACAAGGCTTCAGAGACGTAATCCTGTCTAATGGATTGGAGAGAGGAATCATGCACACATTGCTTATCTGGGTAAGTGGATTCCCTCCAAGTAGAAATACTGGCTTCAAAGCCTGATGCTTCTGAATTCTTGCCTATGTTTGTGGCTGTATTTTAGAGGCAATATTTGAACAATTATTCTGCATCTGTTGATCTTATTGTTCTGTTAGGGAATTGCAGTGCAGAGCAAAGCATTTTTTCTTTTCTTCCTGTTACCTCAAAACTTCAATTTTCTATATTATGGTCAGCAACATGTGCATTGGCATGTGGTGCATGTATATGACATCAGTAGAGCCCCACAGCTGAACAAAAATGTTTCTTTGTATAATTTATTTTATTTATAGACCACCCAGTCCCACAAAAAGGCTCTGGGCTGCTTACAATTAAAATAAAAGCCATGTAAAAGAAGCAATAGACCAGAAAATAAAATAAAAAAACCCAAAACTAATTAAAAAACACAAGTGAAACCAAATCACACAAAAGGTACTTGACAGTCACTCTGTCCCCAAGGCCCAGGAGAACAATCAGGTCTTCAACAAAATGAGGGTAAAAGTCATTAAAATCTCTGGGGATAGGGAGATCATTCCAGAGGGCAGGAATTGCAACATGTGGAATTCCTGCTTCTTCAAGGTAATATTCTTCAATTAATGGGACCCAGAGTACTTCTACTCTGCTGGCCTAAACAAGACAGGCAGACAAAACTGGAGATTCCTGAAATAGCCAGGCCCCATTCCATGAAGGACCTTATATAGATGATCACCAGCACTTTGAGTTGCACCTGAAAGCCAAGATGTGAATAGCATGGTGCCCCCCCCCCCACCATCACTGCCTATTTAAAGACATTCTGGACTAGCTGGACCAGAAGATATTCAAGGTCAGTTCCATTGTGTTCCAGTAGTCCCATGTGAGGCAACTATGGGATGAGTCACTGAAGGGCTTACCAGATCAAAAAGGGATGCAATTGAGGTAGTCTAGACAGGAAACCAAAACCATGAGTACTGTGCTAACAGTACTTTTATTGTAATGTTACAGGAACAGAATCTTGCAAGTCTGAAAGTACCTCTCCCCTCCCTTACTTTTACTTTCCCCAAAACTAGGGCAAGTCCCTTCTGAGACACTTTCTCTACCCCTGCCCCTCAACTGGAATATTTTGTTTATTTATCTGACTGCAGTTTTTCTTCCTGTTTCCCAAGGTCTATCTCATATACCAGTACATATCTGTGCATGTGTATCATCTTGGCCATAGCTTCTACTTGCTCTATGATACAAAATGTTTTTTAAAAATGGTCAAGGGTAAAAACACCTGAAATATCATAAGATTTGGCCATTTTTTGAGATTTCAGATGACTTATTTTTTAAACAAATCTTCTATAGACTTGCACCTGTTATGGAGGCACCACAAGGTGAAACTCTAGGATTTCTGCTCTTGCTATAGGCAGGGGTGGGCAACATGGCTTGTGGACTTCAACATTACTTGTGGACTTCAATTCCCAGAATTCCTGAGCCAGCCAGCCAGCTACTATAGTCGTAAGGGACCATAGTAGCTCATCCCTGATTTAGGGCATAGCTGGCTGTTGGCAATACTTGAATCAGTATAAAAGTATTCTAGTAGAAACTGTGCTGTCTCTACTGCCAAGCTCATTCTGCCTCAGGAAACAGGCCATCAGGTGGTGCTGTCCTTATTCTTTTAGTACAAGCCATACTGAGGGAAATGATTGGTTGATGTACATATAGCTTTCCACCTTACAAGAAGGGAGCCATTATTTTTTTTCCTGAAATAACCAAAACCTTGCAGAATTCTATAGCATAGGAATGAATGAATACAGATGTGCCACTTGCATTTTTTTTTCAAGGCTCAAGATTATTATTCTTTTTTCCCCCTGACAGGATAATTCTAATCTTGGCCTGGTCTTTGTGAGTAAAGGACTTCTGTTTACAATCAGTTTTTTCTTACACTAGACAACCTCTTAAGCTCCATGAACTCTTTCCAGAGAGTCTAAAAAACCAGCATGGTACAGTTACAATTTCTTTTCTATTTCTTTCCCTGGTCATGACTTGGCTCTTTCCTCTTAAGTACATGGAACTAGGTAAGCAGGGAGTTCCTCTTTCTGCTCTTATTTATTATACAATACGAGTTCAGTGGGCCATAAAGTCTCCACTATTCAGGCTTTAATAAAGGATGATTCTCTACTCTTCCCCCCCCCCCCACTTTCAGCTTTGCATGTATAACCAAGCTGTGGTCAAAAATGCAGCTGGTCCTTTGTTTGACACATTTGGTGAAGAATGACCTTAGGGAAGGGGTGGAACATGATGGAAAGCTTTGTTATTTTCCTCTACATTTCAGAGATTCGAGGATTAGAATGCCAGCTGAACTGATTTTGACAAGACCCTCCTATCCCAAAGAGAGCCCATTAAGTCCTGAGTTAAAATTTGCTCCTTTCAAGATAGGGATGCCTCATAAGTTGAATATCAAACTATGATTGAATATTGACAATATTAAAAAAAAAAACCACAGATGTTTCTGTTTGTTTGCAGCTCATGAAGATTCCCCAAGAATTGTAAAGAACCTTATGCTAAGAAACCACAGATTCAATCTCTGATATCTTCAGTAAAAAGCAGGAAAAAACTTCTGTCCAAGATTCTGGATGTCCAATATCAGTTGGAATAGGTAATACTGGGCTACAGGGATAAATAGTTTGACTTGGTAGAAGGCAGCTTTTTATAATCTAAGACAGGGGTGTCAAACTGCTGGCCCGCGGGCCGGTTGCATCATACGGAGGCCGCGTCCACCCCAGCACCGGCAATGCAAAAAAAAGTTGCGATACGTCACAACACGTCACGTGACGCGGCGAGTTTAACACCCGTGATCTAAGGCATTTACCAGCAGCCATTTTGAATTTCTGCAGCAGGCAGCTCATCATGGGACTGGCAACAAGAGCAGAAGCTGAAGAAAACTTTGACTTATGCGTTGAGTGACCATTAAAAAAAAAGCACGCACCCCCCCC
>NW_015386620.1:830321-843833 GCF_001527695.2 Protobothrops mucrosquamatus | reverse complement strand
AGTTTCGTATCTTGCTGAAATGGCAAAGATTTCGGCTTACCTGAAGAACCATTCGAATGAACAATTTTTATCAATATGGAGAAGATGGATTGTTTATATTCAAAAGAAACACAGAGTGGTAGAATATAATTTAGGTTTCTAGATTTTTTTATGTTTGTTTACTTCTATCTTTTTTTGTAGATTAAGATATTTTGTGGAGCTAGAGATATTAGTATTTGTTTACTTTTATACGAATATTATCCTGGGATTAGGTTTGGGAAGTTCTGGGGGGGGGGGTTACTGATTGTTTATTGTGTTTATGTATGACTGTTTTTTTATGATGGGAAAAATAAATAAAATTTTCCCAAAAAAACCAAAACAATTTGCTCCACACCTTCCCTGAGCAATCATTAAATCAAAGAATTAGAAGAGATTTCAACAATGGTTGGTGCAGGGTCTATTAAATTATTCTGGACAGATAGTTATCAAGCCTATTTGAACATACCCCTTCAGGTGGCACCTCCCTGGAGTTTCCTAGCTCTATCTTACTTAAATTAAAGAACCATATTCAGTAACAAATAACAACTTTCTTTTTTGGGCTATCGCATATATAGGCAGAGACTAAAAGGATGTTGAGAATATGGAGCCTTTAGGTCTTATGTTGTCATGGGAATTCAGTAGAGTGTAGAGGCTTCTTGGAACTTTCTGCTTCCATGTCAGGTCTGTCTGAAAGTCATCATTATCATCATAAACCTTTAAAAAGCATATATAAAGATCCATCTCACTGTTTTTCCAAAAGTTAGCCTGGTTTCATTAATCCTGCATGAATTATGTTTATCTCATAAATGTAAGAAAGCTACAGTATTTAAGTTTTCCCCAATTAAAACTAAAATTGCATAAAAATTTAAACATTTTCCCCC
The DNA here is from genome assembly GCF_001527695.2 of Protobothrops mucrosquamatus. NCBI lineage: Eukaryota > Metazoa > Chordata > Lepidosauria > Squamata > Viperidae > Protobothrops > Protobothrops mucrosquamatus. Next base: position 842,934 of record NW_015386620.1, on the reverse strand, counting down.
TTTGGAAAAGAGAATGTTGGACAGTTATCCAGACCCACCAATGTTAGGAGACCTGCTTATTTTCTTCCTTTGGCTCTAAATTCAGTGCAACAAAAATCTAGTAAACAGAACAGATAAAAGGTAGCACAAATACGCTACCAGTATATGTGTGTAAATGTGTATCCAGAGTACATAGCTTCACTCTATAGATATCTATTTCTATATCATCTCTCTCTCTCTCTCTCTCTCTCTCTCTCTCTCTCTCTCACACACACACACACACACACACACACACTTTACTAAAGAGCTGTGAAATTTTGGCATCTGAAAAGAAGGTATCTATTTGACTTCAGTTGCACAACTGGTTCCAAACTGTCCAGCCTGCAATGCAAAGAAACAAGAAAATACAGACAAGCACTTGTTTCAAATATAGTTGCTCCCAGTAGATCTGTGTTAGAATTTGAAAGCTGTTGCTCACAACAATTCTTTCTGAAGTCTGCAAATGGCATGCCTGAAAAGGCAAACAAGCTATGAATTATGCAAGGGTGGGGGGCAGGCTTGAGGAGAAGAGGAGGAAGGGAAGAAGGAGAGCTGAAGAAGTGAGGAATGTGGAGTCTTGTATGACCAATTTTCAGGCCTGGTGAAAGAAATTTCCTTGTGAGAGACATTCAGTAATGGAAAAATTACAGCAAATAATGTGAGCTATGGCATTTAGAAGATAGTACATTTAACAAGACAACACACCTTCTGTAAATCTAAAATCTATTCTGTGCTCTTTAACTTACAGACCTATTATGCAAGACTCCTTCCTAAAGTGAAGGTTCATGGCTTGGTGGCAGACTGCATGCATTCTCTTCAGAGAAAACTGGGTTCAGTCATTAGTATCCGTGATTTAATCAGCTGAGGGAGCCGTCTGGAATAGACTTAATCCCCCAAACCTAGGAAGGCCATCCCATCAGCAGGAATAATAGTGAGTTTACTGGGCAAAAGATAAGTTTATAATTTCAAAAGCCGCAATGATGGGCAAACTTCTCTCAATGTTCTCTGCACTATGCAGAGACTGGTGGCGAGGCCCCCAAAAGCTTCATTGGTGTTGCAATTGAGCTATTGCCATCATAAGTCCTATAGGAAACTGTGGCATACAATTAAAATGAATGAATGAATTGAATGAATGAATATGTGATTCTGTGGCAAGTCTCAATGTAGTTTAGTAGAGAGGTCCATAGAGGAAGAGTTCTCTGGAATTTATTCCTTAATTCAGAGGCATTGGTCTCTCATTTCTTGCCCTCTCTGTTGTCATCATTACATAGATCATTGATTAAATGATTAATCTCAAAATGCAGAATAAAGCAAATAAAGGTACTTTTTCTCATTTCCTGTTAGACCAATGACTTCCTTGAACTTTCATGACTGCATCACCAACGATCACCATTGTGATGTCCAGTGTTGTTTGTCCGCAACTAGGGTTAGATAACGTCAGGTAAGAACTTCAAGTGTGAGAAAGAAATAGGTTATAGTTCTTCCTACTTTATTTCCTTCTTAAACTTAAAGCTCTAGATACAGCACATGACAAGCCACTTGTTTAAACTGTCAACTTTTATTTTTGTAGAAAAAGAAAAGAAAAGCAATCATGGACTCCTGGTGCAAAATAACATCCTAATTTAAATTAGCATTTGGCAGAAATGTTCTTATGAACGTCATCTCCTCGCTCACTGTTATTTGTTCCAAAGTTGCTCATTGCACTCAGAATAACTTAGCAAAGTATGTTGCATGGGATTCTACAATAAACTTAGTTGTGAGCAGAACTGACAACAACAGTCATTGTTGTTTTTCCAGAAAACAAAAAAGTCTTTTTAATAAACCATTCATTTAACCATATTAAAACAAGTGAATAACATCACATGTGGATTGAAACATTCCATGCATTTGGACTCAAGTATCCTCCCCATCCCATCTTGCATAGCACATTTAATTGCAGTGTTGCTACACTACAATTGGACCCAAACTCATTCCTGTTCCCCCTAGTTTGAATCACATATGGAAATAGAATTCTTTTTCCATGATCCCCTCCTTAGTTCCTTCCCCTGACAATCCTCTCAAAGCACATTTGTTAACTTGAATGGCATTTATGAAATTGCAACCCCGTTAACACAGCAAGTAATCTAACACATGAGCGGCTCATCAATCATTTAATTGGGACATCTTGCTCCCCTCCCAGATGTTCCCTTTCAGCAGATATTATTGTGCTTCTCACAAAATTTGGATAATTACTGGGCCTATAAATGTAGTGCACAAGATTAGTTGGCTTCAGCCACCTCTTCCTTTCTTCTATAATGACTTCATTGTATCATAAATCACTGGCCCCAAGTCAAACAATAAACTTCTAGAATCACTTCCTGTTATTCCTGTCTAAGAATGGAAGCCTATCAGCATCATATATTTTATAATTCTACTCCAATATACGTACCCTGAACTATATGTTTTTGCACCTTAAGTAGTAAATTGTCTTTGAAACATCTTAGTAGAATAGAGCAATCTTTTATAAGATTGTGCACTGTAAACAACACAACTACTGAGTTCTCCATTGACCATACTGGCTAGATAGAAAATCCAGGAGTTGTAGGCTGGAAATACTAGAATAAAAATTGTATAATTTTATTTATTTGATTCACTTTTATTCTGCCTTTCCTCCAGGGGCTCAAACTGATGTTTATATGTTCTCCCTATGTCACTCTGCTTTTTAATATATATTTTAAAATATTGGTAACAAAATGCTTTCTGAGAGGGAAAAAAAATAGTTCCCTAATCTCCACAATTGCTCCCAAAGATAAATAGAACAGTTTTTGGAACACACTAAAGAAAGTGAAGGAGAGTCACTTTCAGTGCTTAATGTTGAAGTCTTATTTGTTGCTTCTTTTTACATTTGTGAAGTTTTGATTATAACTATGTTATGTGTATTGCGTTTTTAAAGTGTCAACCTGCCACATAAAATTGATTGATACAGTAGGAGGTGCATCAGAGGGAGCTAAAAAAATCATGCAGGAACCTCAGAACGATGTATTATAGCAGGAGTCCCCAAACCTGGCAACTTTAAGACTAGGAGACTTCAACTCCCAGAATTCCTTATCCAGCCAGGAGTTGAAGTCCACAAGTCTTAAAGTTGCCAAGTTTGGAGATCCCTGTATTGTAGCAACCTTTTTAAATCTGAAGGCGAAGACGTCTCCAGGTTTGTTTGTTTTTTTATCCCAGCTGATTCCAGGTAGCCCTCCAAATTGTAGTGTTTTCAGTCACTTCAGTTCTGGAGCCAGCAGAAAGTATTAACTCCTTCTGAGAAGGCAGGGTGAGGAAAAAAAACTTGCTTCCTGTACCTGGGGGGCAGGGGGGGAACCCTCAAATTTCAACTGTCCCTTCTTGAGAAGAGTAATTTAGCCTTTGAAACCAGCAACCTAAAGAGATCAAGATAGAGAGGGAGAAGAAGAAGAAAGAGAAGAAGAGTCCTGAGAAGGAAGACTATGCTCCTTACAATAGATTCTTTCACCTGGCAAGCCTAGTGGAAGAATCCATCATAAAGGTGGTTGGTGAGACTAAATGGCAGCCTTTCTTCAGCAAACTAAACCAGAAATATTAGCTAGCAAAATGCTTTTTATGGTTGTTGGCCGAGAAGCAGAACAAGGAGCTAAAAGCACCTCAGAAATGGCGGTCCCATAACACAGGAGATCAAGGAAGCAAATTTCACGCGGGCTTAAATAAGATGTTTTAGTACAAGTAGTAGAGGAATAGGATACAAGGATACAGAATCTTAAAATGTGTGTCAGGAACTTCTACCCCACTTTCATTAGAGAGTTCATTAAGATGGAAAGTCATTGAATCTTTCCTTCCCAGGATCGTTGCAGCCCGAACTGAGCTGTCATTTATGTGATAAGCTACTAATGAATTCCTCTTCCATCTGTTGATTGTTTTCATCTAGCTTCCTGTCATTACTTTCTCAGTTTCCTCACAGTCCCTCTTCTAATCTTTTCATTGCTCCCAGTTCACATTTTTCAAGGAACTCCACTCAAATAACCAACCGGGGTGTAGATTACCATAAATGCCAGACTGACTGATGGGTGGGCCACCTCAATAGACAGGTAGTCCAGGTGACACGGTGATACTGTGAGGCAGTTTTTCCTATTGACCAATTAGGAATCAGAGATATTTCTTTGGCAAGTTGAAGACAAACAGCATTTCAATAATACAAATCATCAAGGAGATCTAAACTCTGGAAATTACATTGTGTTAGTAAAATATATAAAGGGGTCAGTAAATGTTGCTGTAAGTTTCAGAGAGAATAGAATGCTGGTTCAGGAATTCTGGGAGTTGAAGTCCACGAGTCATAAAAGAGCCAAGGTTGCCTATCCCTGCCCTATACCATTTCAGATAAATGGTTGTCCAGTCTCTTCTTAAAAATGTCCAGTGTTGGAGCATTCACTACTTCTGGAAGCAAGCCATTCCACTGATTAATTGTTTTCACTGTCAGGAAATTTCTCCTTAGTTCTAGGTTGCTTCTCTCCTTGTTTAGTTTCCATCCATTTCTTCTTGTCCTGCTTTCATATGTTTTGGAGAATAGGTTGAAGACTTCCAAGGTCCCTTCCAACTCTGTTATTCTGTTAAGTAGGACCCTCCAATAGATATCTTATTTGCTTACCCAAAGAGTAGATACGTTCATCACTTTCCTCAATTTGAGGAGAGACCAACAGAAGCAGCATGGCCAATGGGACTATATCAACCTGTTTTCAAACAAAAGATGCCTGTAGCACATGATTTAAAATAAAAGCAATTTTCCTTATACAATTTCAGCTTGAAGAGCACACTTCTGATTATTTCCTATCTTCTGCAAAAATTAAACATCACCTCTCCCTTCTTCAGTTTTTCTTTCCCACTTTCTGGGTTTTGATGATCCAGAGTTTGCCATAATATTCCAATAAATTTCCAGAGCAATATCAATCTATGGCTTGGTCTGAATTTGACATCATTTAATAGTTCTGCTAAACATAGCTTATGAGTTGGATCATTTTGCAAACTATTATTGGCAAAAAAGAAAAAAAAAGAAAACTGTAAAACAGACGGTTAAGATAGAAAGAGAGAAGAGAAGGCCATGAACCAGGAAGGTATAGCTCAGTGGTGGCAAACCTATGGCACGGGTGCCAGAGGCAGCACTCAGAGCCCTCTCTGTGGGCATGCGCGCCGCCACCCCAGTCCTAAGCCTTCAGCTGGGTTTTATAAAACCTTTTCGCTTTAGGCCTCCGTCGCCGTGTAAAAAAAAAAAAGGTTCAATCAATTAGTCAATTTCAACTTCTTGCGGGAAAAAAAAATCTTGCAAAGTTGAAATTGATTGATTGAACTTTTTAGTCCCATCCAGTCTGCCGTTACCACAGCAGCCACGCCCAGCCAATGGGCCACATCCAGCCAATGGCCACACCCACCCAGCACCCAACGATGCATAAGGGGGTTTTGGGTTGCAGTTTGGGCACTCGGTCTCTAAAAGGTTCACCATCCCTGGTATAGCTGATTGTAAATTCAAAGTTTGGTGTAACATATGCATTTAGCTGTAATTTATTTGAGATTCTTGCCCTTTTTCTCTGGCTTCAAGGAGCAAATGTTCTAGCTCTTTAATATGGAGTTGTGACTGATTTTATCACTTTTATATTCTCTCCCCTTCTGCTGAACTCAAGAAGCATAAATACTTTAAGTTCAGTTATAATGTTGATCACCCCATGTGACTCATTTCTGAGTTGGAATGTGAAACCCCATCTCCAGAGTCAAAATCCAGCACTCTATTCATTATACTACATGAGTTCTTGCATTATAGGAAAATTAATTGTAGAATGTGAGTAGCAGAAGAGATCCCCTTTTACCATTTCAAACTATTCCTTTATTATTATTATTTTAATATACAATGTTTTATATTGACTTTTGAGGAAATGCCTCTGCAAAATCAAACACTTTCATTAAAATAAAACAATACAAAATCTAACGCAGTTCTATAGAAGACCATAGAATATATACAGTAATTACAGCAAGGGCAATATAGAATAAAACTGGACATCCATTCATTTGAAGCAGAAGACTCAAATATTTATAGCTTATTTAAAAACACTTAGGGAAAGGATTTATATGCACACTCTTTTGGTGGTAGGACTTTCTGTAACAATGGAACCATCACCCGAAGATGCCCATACTTTTGTGCCCAGCAGCATAATAGATACTAGCTATATTTGAAATCTTCATAGAGGAAATGGATTGATCACTGGGTTCTTTCTCACTTACCCCAAGCAAGGCACAAACTTGTCCTTATACCTGTTTTTTTTTTTGCCATGTTTTTATGACATTGACTTCTCATTCCCTACTCACATTTGAGTCAGCTTAAAATCACTCTATTCCAGTGTTGAAACAGTGTTTTCTATCTTCGGTTATTTCTCCCTTGATTGGAGGGTAAATTTTATCTCCTCCATTTTGGATTTGGTGGTATTACGTGCCATGGTAATGAGTGTGGTTTTACAAAAGCCAGTCATGATGGACATGTTCTCCATAGCTGCCCACCAGCTAGCTCAAATTCCTTGGATACCCTCTGTCCGCATTGCCATTTCCTTGCAGCATTAGTTGGAGATGGAGTTGATTCATTAGGATAATTCCCTTCTATTTCATCCTATGTCCTCTTTTATACCTTTTAATTATCATCCAGGATATTTTTATACATACACTTAGTGTTCATTTGGAGGAGTGCTAAGTTGTGTTCATAAATAACCCAAGTGAGAGGAACAGAGAATGGATTAGGAGGAACATCAACTATAACACCTTCCACTACATTCCACTCACTCCTTAACACTTGTTACCTGTTAGGCAACCTGATAGAATTTACTTTAGGGAAAGTAATTGGTGTTTGTTTTTCCCCAGCTGGTGACATTTCATTCAGATGTTGTGGCAAAGTACAACAACATCAACCAGGCTTACTCTATTTCTATGTTGTATTCTGTGTTGAATGTTGTACATGTAAATTTGCAAAAACATCTTTCCTGGGTCAAGGAAACAAGGCTAGCCCAGCCTACAAGTCTATTTACTTTGGGTCACAGCCAGTTTGCCACTGATGTATAATTAAAATATCATTGGGGCTGACTGGAATACTTTTACTCAAGCTTTGCCTGAATTGTGGTTTTTGCCTGTTTCCTTCAGATGACATGTAGGTGGTTTGTTCCTTCAAAGAACCACATGCCTTCACAGTTTGGAAACTGTTCAGCTAATCTCCCATGAAAGTGTAAGCTTTAGGCTGGGACTGGTTAGTCCCCATGAACCTCAAGACCAAAGACGCAGGCTGCTTCACAAATATCTTGACTGCTGCTTTGCTTTAGATCTATATGCTTGATGAGAGATATTATCAAGGAAAAAGTGCTGTCAAATTATTTTTAGCTGTTGCGGTTTTTGTAATTGTACACGGTAACTGAATTAAGTGAAAGCTAGATAACAAATATTCTCAACTGAAGAATATGTGGCAAATAATTGTTTTTTTTCTGAGAGGCGGTCAAGTAAAGGACTCTTATTTTCACATATCTTGTCTGCTTGCTGAAGGACAAGGGTATCCAAACTTGGCAATTTTAAGACTTCTGGACTCCAACTCCCAGAATTCTTCAGCCAGCCAAGTTTGGAGACCCCCTGCCATAGGGGAAGAAGGACAAAAATTGACAGAGGAAGATTGATGGAAAAGAAGCTCACCAACAGCATCTTGTACAAAATGTGTTCTCTAGCATGTCTGAAAGGATCCTGGAAAAGCTAATAATCTAAAGTGGAACTGAGCATCCAAAATATCCATTCAGCTTCAAACGTTTTGGAAAGTTTTTACAACATCACATCCTTTGCTTGTATTATACTGTATGTCTAGCTTGTACATGACATTAAATATTCCAATAAAATGCTCAGAACTCAAGTAGAAGATTTGTTGTTTGAAGTAACTTTGCCTTGTTGGAAGCAATACATATGTAAATGCATTAAGAGTACAGGAATATGCTGTTTTTCATACTGAGGTACACATAAAGATTCAGACAAACTAACAGCTTTAACTATAACTGATGTATAAGTTAAACCAAGTTGGTGGTTTTGCATTCAAGCATTTACATTGGTTTAGATTGATTTAAATAGAGTGTCTTCAGTTTGCCGATGATATGATAGCATTTTACAACATAGTAAATCAAGTAATGATTGGAAAAGTAAAAATATTTATTACAGTTTTCATGTACTGTATATTAAATCTGAAGGTTATTAAAGATGATTTAGTATTATGGTGAAGAGCATAAGCTATAAATTGGATATATATCTTAAATTCAGATATGAATACATTAATAGAAAATTATTTGACTTCTGTTAAAGGAGTTGTCTATTTGAATAATTTTCTATATGCCTGTTTTAAAGATAAACACTTTTAAGAAAAGAAATAGGTGCCTTGAAAGGTTAGTGTCTGGGCCATAGACTAAGCAGACACATTATTATATAGCAATAGCACTTAGACTTATATACCACTTCACAGTGCTTTACAGCCCTCTCTAGGAACCAAATAGGAATATTTGGTTCTATAGGAACCAAATAGGCAAAATCCCAAAAGTTGATATTATTTCTATGTCAGTAATCACATTTTTTTGACTAGACAATGTAAAAACTTCATAGATTAATGCAGGGAAAAAAACTTTACAGTCCTGATCTGAAAGGTATAAAATTCACATGAAAGTGTATAATGTGATTTCTGCCCTGAAAATTCTTAACCAGGGCTGATCACTTTGTGGGAAAAGAACTGATTCCAGCTTTATGTGTTATGGTTGTTTTTCACTCAGTTTTCGACTCCTGGCAACTGCCTGCAGTTTTCTTGGCATGATTTCAGAAGTAATTTGCTATTGCTTCCTTCCTAGGATGCAAGAGAAGGGCTGGCCCAAGGTTACCCAGCAGGCTTTATGTCTTCTAAGGTGAGACTAGAATTCACAGTTTCCTGGTTTCTATCCTGATACTTTATCCTCTACACCAAGCTCCTCTACATGTCCTTCCCTCAGTCCAAATACAACCTCAATTTCCAGATGTTGGAGCCCACCAGCCATAGGCAGCCCATGGTGGCTAAGCCTGCAACTTCTAGAGCTATGGAGAGCCCTTCCACTTTTTATTATTTATTTAATACATTTATATGCTGCCAATCTCACTATCAAGTGACTCTGGTTGGCTTTTCCTACTGGATGGCTGATTAGCTAGTTCAATTGGCCTGTGGGATAGAGAGAGAGAGAGAGAGAGAGAGAGGGAGAGGGAGAGGGAGAGGGAGAGGGAGAGGGCGAGGGCGAGGGCGAGGGAGAGGGAGAAGGAGAAGGAGAAGGAGAAGGAGAAGGAGAAGGAGGAGAAGGAGAAGGAGAAGGAGAAGGAGAAGGAGAAGAAGAAGAAGAAGAAGAAGAAGAAGAAGAAGAAGAAGAAGAAGAAGAAGAAGAAGAAGAAGAAGAAGAAGAAGAAGAAGAAGAAGAAGAAGAAGAAGAAGAAGAAGAAGAAGAAGAAGATGATGATGATGATGATGATGATGATGATGATGATGATTCCAGGATATATGTTCAGGCCTGGGGGAAAACTTTTGTTCTTTTTCCAACCCGATCTCCACTAAACCCACATGAAGAAGAAACCCAAAATATAAGGGAGGTAAATCTATTAGACGTATTCTCAAGAGACTGATCAGGCATAAGGAGTGATAAAACCCTGACTTTTTACAATTTTTTCTTAGATATTGAAAGTTACTGTAAACAAATATTGCTGTCAAAGGTAAGCTTATTTAAGTCCCCTTGATTTTAGAGGAAGCACTAAGCATTGGCTTAAATAGTTGCTGTTGAAAGCAGTGGGGTTTAAAGGGGGTTAACCTGGCTAGATTGTGTCAATTAACTATGAAATTGGTATTTGATGAGATCTTATAAGGATTTCAGTAATTTGTATTACAAGGTATTTCTGTCCAGCTTCATGATAATCACAGAGGAAAATGTGCCTCAGTCAAATGAAAGCTGAATATTTTTCCAGATCTTTCATCCTTCATCAGCCATGTGGAATATTTCCTACTATATCTGTTGAAAGTGAGAAGACATATAATTTAACAAATCTTCTCTATATCAACTTATGTGAATTGATTTTTTTTCTGCTGACTATTCTTTCTGAGAGAAAAATGTATATATTTTGCTAATTGGCAGGACCCTTATCCCCATCCCAGACCTTAGGGGTTATGAAGACAAAAGCACTTCTCATACATCAAGTGACCTTCCATTCACTCCCAGCTTGCCTTCAGTGGTCAGTCAGAATTGCAAAAGAAAAAAGGAAAATAAAATGTCTCCCCTCTTGTTATCTGTTGGCTTGATTCATTTGGCTTTCACGTTTGTTCTAGTAGGACAAATTAAAGGGGGGGAGGGGTAGGAAACCTTGCAATACATCCTCACGTGAGTAAGCACTTTTTACTATGACTATTAGTAAGTCTGGTTCAGATACTATGCAAACTCCCTGGCATTTCCATTTTGCCCAGGGCACATTCATTTTCAGCAGCAGCAGCAGCTAAAGAGCAGGGATACTTCCCAAGAGAAGGCACTTCATGTTCAGCCGTTTAAGTACTCAGTGCAAGGATTTAGTTTTTTCTTCCACAGATTGCCTATGGAAAGAATAAAAAAAGTGAAACGAATAGTGGAAAAATGTAGAACATTCTGATGTCTGAACCCATAGTGTACATTTATTTGAAAGGCAGAATAATCCACAATTAAAATAGAGTAGCCCTATCTTGCCTAGAATAGCCCCCATGGCGAGATGGGCAGCAAATAAATTTAGCAAATAAATAAATAAAGTCTTGTTTGGAAGTATTTATTTCTTAAATTTATATCTGACCTTTTATAAAGGAGCTAAAGTTGTGTACATCATGTTCCAGTCTATTTTGTTCCACAACAATCCGTGAGGTAAGTTGGTCCAAATTCACCTGTGAGCTTCTGTCGCTGACNAAGAAGAAGAAGAAGAAGAAGAAGAAGAAGAAGAAGAAGAAGAAGAAGAAGAAGAAGAAGAAGAAGAAGAAGAAGAAGAAGAAGAAGAAGAAGAAGAAGAAGAAGAAGAAGAAGAAGAAGAAGAAGAAGAAGAAGAAGAAGAAGAAGAAGAAGAAGAAGAAGAAGAAGAAGAAGAAGAAGAAGAAGAAGATGATGATTCCAGGATATATGTTCAGGCCTGGGGGAAAACTTTTGTTCTTTTTCCAACCCGATCTCCACTAAACCCACATGAAGAAGAAACCCAAAATATAAGGGAGGTAAATCTATTAGACGTATTCTCAAGAGACTGATCAGGCATAAGGAGTGATAAAACCCTGACTTTTTACAATTTTTTCTTAGATATTGAAAGTTACTGTAAACAAATATTGCTGTCAAAGGTAAGCTTATTTAAGTCCCCTTGATTTTAGAGGAAGCACTAAGCATTGGCTTAAATAGCTGCTGTTGAAAGCAGTGGGGTTTAAAGGGGGTTAACCTGGCTGGATTGTGTCAATTAACTATGAAATTGGTATTTGATGAGATCTTATAAGGATTTCAGTAATTTGTATTACAAGGTATTTCTGTCCAGCTTCATGATAATCACAGAGGAAAATGTGCCTCAGTCAAATGAAAGCTGAATATTTTTCCAGATCTTTCATCCTTCATCAGCCATGTGGAATATTTCCTACTATATCTGTTGAAAGTGAGAAGACATATAATTTAACAAATCTTCTCTATATCAACTTATGTGAATTGATTTTTTTCCCGCTGACTATTCTTTCTGAGAGAAAAATGTATATATTTTGCTAATTGGCAGGACCCTTATCCCCATCCCAGACCTTAGGGGTTATGAAGACAAAAGCACTTCTCATACATCAAGTGACCTTCCATTCACTCCCAGCTTGTCTTCAGTGGTCAGTCAGAATTGCAAAAGAAAAAAGGAAAATAAAATTTCTCCCCTCTTGTTATCTGTTGGCTTGATTCATTTGGCTTTCACGTTTGTTCTAGTAGGACAAATTAAAGGGGGGGAGGGGTAGGAAACCTTGCAATACATCCTCACGTGAGTAAGCAATTTTTAATATGACTATTAGTAAGTCTGGTTCAGATACTATGCAAACTCCCTGGCATTTCCATTTTGCCCAGGGCACATTCATTTTCAGCAGCAGCAACAGCTAAAGAGCAGGGATACTTCCCAAGAGAAGGCACTTCATGTTCAGCCGTTTAAGTACTCAGTGCAAGGATTTAGTTTTTTCTTCCACAGATTGCCTATGGAAAGAATAAAAAAAGTGAAACGAATAGTGGAAAAATGTAGAACATTCTGATGTCTGAACCCATAGTGTACATTTATTTGAAAGGCAGAATAATCCACAATTAAAACAGAGTAGCCCTATCTTGCCTAGAATAGCCCCATGGCGAGATGGGCAGCAAATAAATTTAGCAAATAAATAAATAAAGTCTTGTTTGGAAGTATTTATTTCTTAAATTTATATCTGACCTTTTATAAAGGAGCTAAAGTTGTGTACATCATGTTCCAGTCTATTTTGTTCCACAACAATCCGTGAGGTAAGTTGGTCCAAATTCACCTGTGAGCTTCTGTCGCTGAC
>NW_015386620.1:823147-830083 GCF_001527695.2 Protobothrops mucrosquamatus | reverse complement strand
CCCCATGGCGAGATGGGCAGCAAATAAATTTAGCAAATAAATAAATAAAGTCTTGTTTGGAAGTATTTATTTCTTAAATTTATATCTGACCTTTTATAAAGGAGCTAAAGTTGTGTACATCATGTTCCAGTCTATTTTGTTCCACAACAATCCGTGAGGTAAGTTGGTCCAAATTCACCTGTGAGCTTCTGTCGCTGACAGTGGACTAGCAATTACATGGACTATACCACTATATCACATGATGCTACACTATAAATACTACAAATCTATCTCTGTGCTTTGGACAAGGGGAAAGCCATTCCTATCCACAAACACTCTGAGCTGAATTAGATATTTAATTTTGTTAACAAAGATTCACTGCCCCATTCAGCTACATTTAAAAGAGTATGTGGGAGAAGAGAATGAATTATCATCTCCCTGGTCTCTCTCATGAGCTGTTTTCTTTCACTCACTTGTTCAGCCTGTCCTATTTCCAATACTGAACTGGGCTGAGGAAAAATCTCTGAAATGATTGCGTAAAGCAAAGTTCAATGAAAGTGGAGCTGGTGAGATTGGAAAAACCAGTTACTACAGTATTTTTCCTCCTATCCCAAAGGTGCTTTTTCTCAAAGCAACTGGACTTTCTTGTTTTTCTCTGAAGACGTTTCACTTCTCATCCAAGAAACTTCTTCAGCTCTGACTGAATGGTGGGGAAAGAAAGGTTTTATAGTCCTTGCAGAGAGTTGGTCATTTGCATTCTTTTAGAGAGTCATCGTAGCCACTTGGAGGCTTATCTGTGCCTTCAGAGTCACCTGAGTAGTGCAAATGGGTGTGGAGCCTTCTTGGAACTGCTGAAAAGACTGTGTTGCAGACTGAAGGTAGATGATGTCATATTCCTCCCTTTGTGTTGAGAGGGGGCTGTTCAGTTTTGACACAGATGGCCTCTTTGACTCCTTTTTCAAACCAGCGGTCCTCTCTGTCCAAAATATGGACTTTGGTGTCTTCAAAAGAGTGGCCTTTGTCTTTTAAATGCAGATGGACTGCTGAATCTTGTCCTGATGGGTTTGTTCTCCTATGTTGTGCCATGAGTTTATGAAGTGGTTGTTTTGTTTCCTCGATGTACACATCTGCACATGGCTCACTGCATTGTACTGCATATACCACATTGCTCAGTTTGTATCTGGGTGTTTTATCTTTGGGGTGGAGAAGTGAAAGAAAAAGAAACAAGAGAAGTGAAAGAAGTGAAAGAAGTGAAAGAGAGAAAGTGAAAGAAAAAGAAACAGTGAAAGAAAAAGTGAAAGAAAAGTGAAACAAGAGAAGTGAAAGAAAAAGAAACAAGAAAACAAGAAAAACAAGAAAGTCCAGTTGTCTTGTGAAAAAGCACCTTTGGGATAACTATGACTTGGATGACTGAGAATCTCCAAAGATATTTTCCCCCCTTATCAAACAGCCTGCATCTCCCCCTGCTCTCTTTCCTCACAATTATAACACAGTGCTTCTGGCATGTGTTCTTGCTGGAAAGACCATTGGGTATCATGCAGAAGAAGGCCAGAACCTGTTTTCTAACACCCCAGAGTACATGAAGTTAGAGGAAGGCAAATTCCAGCTTGACCTTCAGAAAATCTTCCCCATAAAAGCAACTGGTCAATCACCAAAGATAGTACTGAGCATTCTTTGCTGGATATGTTTTAACCAGGACTTGGACTTCTAATAGAAATGCTTTAATCTGAATTCTTGAGTAGGTGGCTGGACTCAGTGGCTTAAAAGCCCCCTTGCAACTCTCTGAGGCAGTGAAATCTTCAGCAGTGCTTAGCAATTGCCGCCTTCCCTACTAGAAAAAAACAAAACAAAACAAAAACCCATCCATCCCCTGATTTGACAGGCTGACAGGGAATGCTGTGATGCTTGGAGAGCAGCTCACCAAGCAACAGAGTGGCAGGATACCATGGGCTGCCAGATCTCTGTACAACTGTGCTCTTTAATAGAATGGCAAGAAAGCAGCAATATCCAGCCTTATAAGACACCTCATCACCTTTTGCAGAATGGTGGGAGGGAAGTCAAGGTATGAGTGAGAGGGTGCATTTAGGCCCATTTACATGACTCCTGGCCAGATGCAGGCCTTTGGAGTTATGAAAGTAGACGATCAAGATACCCACCTTGATACTCTTTTGAAAAGCCCTGAAAACAGGGTTTTGCCAGGTGGCCTGGAGACCCCATGGTGATATGGAAGGTGGTTTGTTTGATTGTTGTTACCAGAGGGATGAGGGTTTACTGGGTTTTGTATTGGGGTTTTTACATCTATAGGTTGGTGGAGTCACCACGAGTGATTTGGGTGACCATATAAATTTTCTTAATAAGTAAAATAAATCATATTAGCTGATACACTTGTCTGTCCTTGAATCCAAATCCTGCAGACCTCACATTTTATTAGAGACATTTAAAAAAATCACTGAGGCATGAAGACTCCTTTTATTTGGATAACCCGTCCAAAGATATAGCTGAAGTACATTAAGACCGATATCAGTTTCAAGGATTTCTGCAGGAGGAAACCTAAGTTGATAAATGTTGGTGACAAATGTTCCTGAAATTGCAGCCCAAAGGTCCTAAAGTTTCCTTTTATTGCTGGCTTATCAATCAGGCCATGTTTGTTAACATTCCAGGTCTGTCTTTCTAAACATTGTCTCCTCCTCCTCATTTCTCTTTTCTCTCCCCTCTCAACATATGACAAATTATAGAGCCACTCCTTAATCTATCCAGAAGGAAAACAGTCATCATAACCCAGAATGTTCAGTTCTATTGCCTATGTGCCAAGTCAAGATGACATGCTTCAAATTTTATCTGCTGATTTACTATTGCTATCAAGCCAGGCCAGCAGTAAACTTTTTACCAGTTCCTGTCACAGGCTCTGTGGTAGCAACTGAATGCAATAAAACTAGCAAGGCTTTTGCTAACTTAGTTCTCCCAAAGAGGAGGCCAGTTCTGCAATAGATTGGGAGATTCAGGGAGATTTTGTTAATCCTGTAAGAGTAATACAGTCCGGTTAAGAGGTAGAAAGGGGAAAAACAGGCCAGATTTTCTGTTTATTTTGGAATGATTCCCTTTATCCATAAGGATGGATGGGTTTTTTCCTTCCACCTCTGGAAAATGCTGGTTTTGGAGGGTTGGTTTATTTAGCCTAGAGGTGGGTTTTGTTTTTGGTTTTTGTTTTGCTTTCTTTCTAGTAAAATAAAATATTGAGGGGAAAAACCTACAAGTTACAGCACATTACATTAATTGGGTATGTCTAGTTTAACGAAGAGAAGGACGAGGGGGGACATGATAGCAGTGTTCCAATATCTCGGGGGCTGCCACAAAGAAGAGGGAGTCAAGCTATTCTCCAAGGCGCCTGAAGGCAGGACGAGAAGCAATGGATGGAAACTGATCAAGGAGAGAAGCAACCTAGAACTAAGGAGAAACTTCCTGACAGTTAGAACAATTAACTAGCGGAACAACCTGCCTCCAGAAGCGGTGAATGCTCCAACACTGGAAGTTTTTAAGAAGAGACTGGACAGCCATTTGTCTGAAATGGTGTAGGGTTCCTGCCTGAGCAGAGGGTTGGACCTCCAAGGTCCCTTCCAACTTTATTATTATTATTATTATTATTATTATTATTATTATTATTATTATTATTATTATTATTATTATTATTATTATTATTATTATTATTATTATTTTATGCTTGTTTGCAAAGCCGTTGTAAGATGACATAAAGGCAAAGTCCTTTGACAGATTGCTGGTAGAAATGGAAAGGTAAAAGAGGAGAAGAAAAAGACTGAAAAACCTGAAGGCACACGTTGGGTACATTTGTGCACGCACACAGGTGCTGTGAGTGGCTTTCTTCAAATGATGTCACAGTAGAGTAGAAGAACACCCCGAAATAACCCTAAACCTAATATATGCAGAGTCTGATTATTGATACACATACCAAGTGCCTAATGCAGTCTATGTAATAATAAATGTCCTAGTCACAAAAGAGAATTGCGTCAGTTTGGGATTGCAGCCAAAAAATCTCTCTAGCAGCCAGCAGATGAACTCACTCTAAAATATTTACAGGATAGATGGCCAAGCCCAGGAGGAAGGCCCCCTTATTACAGAATTTATAGTCTTCCCACAGCAAGCTGCATTTTCTGCTCCTCAGTCCTCATGTGGCCATCTTTGTGTAGATAGATGATGATACCACTTTGCAGATCTAACATAATTGATGACAGAGCTCAAGGTAGAATGTATGGACTGTGTAGGGATGAGCTGCTTTCAGAGTTGTTATGAAATCAGAATAACTTTTAAAATTTTGAGGAGAATTAAGCTCGACAAACAGGGGACAAATACACCTGGCAAAGTGGTTTTAATAAAAATTGCACACACAGATCTTGTGCACGTGTGCACTCCCAGAACCTAAAGGAAGATATCATTCCATAAACAATAGTATAAATTCATGCAGTTATACATATTGGCATTCAGGACTAGGATGAACAAAACCTAAATTCCATCAGTACATTTTAGTCTCAGTTACTTTTTATACTTGATGCATGAGCCATAGAGAATCAGCATTTCCTTTTTCTCCAGTCTCCTGACAGCCTGATTCACTGATTCGCCAGTATGTTTTATAAAGACCTGTCAGTTGCATACCACTTTCAGAAAAAGAAACAAACCAACACTTTCATTCACATCTTGTCAAATACATGTTGAGTGCTTTAAGAACAAAACTGATGGATGGTTCTGATTTACGTTGAAATGTGTATTGCTGGTGCTATTATTTGTCTGGGTAGTGGAGAATGAATTGAGCAGAATGCTAGAAAGAAAAGAAGATAAATAAGAGCATAAAGGGCCGTGTGTTAGCTAATTGTTCCCTTATTGCTTATCTATAAAAGTACATTTGTGCCTTTAAAAAAGACATGATGGATCCAGGACTTTGAGTTTAGAACCATCTCTGTTTGAATCCAAAATGAAAGGAAAGCTTCTAACTATTAATTTTAGGTTAATATAGTTTTACTGGTGACCATAATCACTACAATATGCAAGCTTTTGTAGAACAAGCCATTGCAATACAAAACTAAGAAGAGACTGGGATGGAGGTTTTCTGGTTAGATTTAAAAAAAACACACGGTTTTGTGCTATGTTATAAGTGGTCTGTTGCCCAAAAAGTGATCTAAAGATATCTGAAATAAGTACTTTTGGGGGTTTCTGGATAAGCACTGATGATACTAGATTATATGTCCCTATGAGTGGTCTCAAAAGGAGACAACACAGCAGTAATCATCTAGGGCAGGGGTCTGCAACCTTGACAACTTTAAGACTTGTGGACTTCAGCTTCCAGAATTCCTCAGCCAGAATAGCTGATCTAAGGGCCAGCTGACAGATTCTGGCTGACAAAAATCAGAAGAGATTAGGGGAAATCACCCATTTATGCTCTGGAGAGCTGCTCCTTGCAAGGAGACCACAGAAATTGAGTTTCTTGCAGTTGATTGTGAGTTGAGTCAAGGGATTAACTATTGTATACCCTGGCATTTAATAGGCAAAAGCCTCACTTTCTCAGACACATTAGATTTAATTAATTTACAACCTAAGAGAGATATTCTGAATGGCATGGAAGATCAAAGACTCTTGGTAAGGTGTCCTTTTTAAAAAAATAAATAAATTAGAAGCAAATGCTTAACAAGATTGTGATTTAAGAAAGTTTTATAGGTAGTTCTCACTTAACAACTGGTTGCTAAGAGCACTGGTGGCGCAGTGGTTAGAATGCAGTACTGCAGGGTAATTCTGCTGTCTGCTGGCTGCCAGCAGTTCAGCAATTCAATTCTCACCGGGTCAAGGTTGACGGAAATCCCCAAAGATACTTATGACATGATTTAGAAACTCCAACAATTTTGGGTGCATGTGCATGTGCATCCATACAGACATGCACACACCGTCATATGATCCCATTTTGTGTGCTTCCTAACCGGTTCACAATTTCTGCTGTTTGCAGCATCCCATAGTCATGTGACCACAAAATTTGGCATTTCTCACCCCTATTTCTGACATTTACTTCCTGTTTCTGGCAAAAAGTGCTCATTGGGTATAATGCATTCGTTTAACAACCACCGTATTCATTTAATAACCACAGCATTCGTTTAAATGCTATGGTCATTGCAGAGGTCATTTGCTTAATGACCTCTGCAAAAGATCATAAAATTGGGCTTGATTACATGGTGACCTGCCCACTGAATGCCAGGACTTATAATAATAATTATTGTAATAATAATTCTGGGCACAATTATGGCCGTAGGTTGAGGATTATCTATAAATGAATTAAGGAATAGTAATTGTAGAAGATGGAATACTTTTTTATTATTAATTTTTTATAACAAATTTTAATAACAACAACAACAACAACAACAATAACAATAATAATAATAATAATAATAATAATAATAATAATAATAATAATAATAATAATAATAATAATAATAAAGTTGGAAGGGACCTTGGAGGTTATTAAATCCAACCCCCTGCTCAGGCAGGTAACCCTATACCGTTTCGGACAAATGGCTGTCCAGTTTCTTCTTAAAAACTTCCAGTGTTGGTGCATTCACCGCTTCTGGAGGCAGGTTGTTCCACTGGTTAATTGTTCTAACTGTCAGGAAGTTTCTCCTTAGTTCTAGGTTGCTTCTTTCCTTGGTTAGTTTCCACCCATTGCTTCTTGTCTTGCCTTCAGGCGCTTTGGAAAATAGCTTGACTCTCTCTTCTTTGTGGCAGCCCCTGAGATATTGGAACACTGCTATCATGTCCCCCCTCGTCCTTCTCTTTGTTAAACTAGACATACCCAATTCCAGCAACCGTTCCTTATATGTTTTAGCCTCCAGTCCCCTAATCATCTTTGTTGCTCTTCTCTGTACTCTTTCTAGAGTCTCAACATCTTTTTTACATCGTGGTGACCAA
>NW_015386620.1:811129-823087 GCF_001527695.2 Protobothrops mucrosquamatus | reverse complement strand
TTTTAGTACATATCTCAGATTACATTGTCAAAAATTCCTTCTCTATTTCCCTTAACATTTGATATAACATACTTAAAACTAGTAAATTTCTAACCATAACAAGTTGAATTAAAACATTTGTCAATCTATTTTTTGCTTATCCATATCCATATCCTGTTGTTAAGTTTTACCTAATTCTTAATTTTTAATTACAGTATTCCAATTTTAACCTTTAATGTCCATAATATTCGAATTTCTGGTAACCCAAATTTCCTTTATTTCACTACACAAAAGTTATGATGTCTAAAATACACATATTACTTACTTAAATATATTTTTATTTTATTTCCTAAACATTTTCTATTTCTCATCCTAGTACATCACAGCTTACTAATAGAGTAGCCTTTTTTAATGAAAGTGCCTTTGAAAATAGCAAAATTAATTTGATAGCAGACTGCACCTTTGTAGGAATGCTCTTTTTTAATTATTTCTCAAATTTCTACCCTCTCATCTGAATGATTATTATTAAAGATAGTAGACAATTAATGGATTTCACAAAATAAGAAGATAAAGGTAATACAATAGGAGTTAAACTGTATGACTGTAACTAGGGAGAACTAATTGGGACTAAAGTGTTCTCTATTTTTTCTTTAAAGATAGAGAAAAACAAAACAAAACCAAACAAGCAAAACAAAAAACAGGAGAAGCCTGCCTTTTTTTTTTACCCTGGTAATTAACATACTTTTGCTTTCTCATAACGATAATCACCAGAAATTGTGTCAAATTAGGAGGACAGAGAGGATTATTACAGCAATTTACATATAAGGGCATTTTACCAGATTTATTGCATAAAATATTTGAAGAATCTGACAAAAGAAAATGACTGCAATGGTTGCCAATAGTTTGGATGCTTTAAAAAGGAAATGGAAGAACAATTTTCAAGAATAAAAAAAATAAAATATGGAAAAATAAGTTAAGAAGATTGAAGAATCTGTAGAGCGACTGGCCGGAGACCTAAAACAAATCACCGTATTGACAGAATGGAAGTTTTGGAAAGTAAGACAGAAATTATAAATAGAGAGAGGGAGAAAAATTTGGATAACTTGGCACTATTAACCTGGGATATAAATGAAGCAAATGCTTCATTTTCTCAAGAGAGAAAAAAATCTTTATTTGAAAAAGTTGAAAAGCTGAAAAAGCCCCCTTAATTCACACAAAGATAAAAGAGGAAAGAGGGGAAGTGAATTCAGACTTGTAAGATTCTATTACTGTAACCATTGAAATAAATGTAATTCAAGGCTTATGTGTGTCTATTTCCTGATCTCATCTACTTTGTAGGGCTGACACTACTCTTAGTTTTATAGAGCTTTCTTCTTGTCAGCTCTATAAGGTAGTTCAGACTAATGCCGTATAGATCTAACAGTACTTTTATTGGAATGGCGAAGAACCTTGCAAATCTGTGTGTGCTTCACTCTCTTGATCTTCATCTGAATTAGGGAGGGGCGTATCTCAGACATCTGCACGTCAGTTTCTTGAAATGGGCTCAAGATGTGCTTATTTGATCATTGGGAAACAGCCTTCCTCCTGTCCCTCAAGACCATCTTCTATGCCCTCTAGACCTCTATAGCGCTGATAAATCTAGTCCCCAATTGACAGAAATCTATACTAACAGAAAAAAATGGGGTTGTTAGGCCCATAGAACAGGGGTCTTCAAACTTGGTCCTTTTATGACTTGTGGACTTCAACTCCCAGAATTCCTCAGCCAGGCACGCTGGCTGAGGAATTCTGGGAGTTGAAGTCCACAAGTCATAAAAGGGCCAAGTATGAAGACCCCTGCCATAGAAGGTAAGCTTGACACCAGCCTCTTTGGGGAGATTAACTATTGCCTTGCCAAATCAAGGAAAATATACTCTTTGATGTCATGGGTTTAATCAGAGTATCCATTGCTGTTCTCTTGTCTTTGCTGTTATTGCATTTCCTTGATGACTTGTGATAATATTTGGTTTCCTTTGTGCTGCACTGGAATTCTGTGGGTGGATTGCTTCACGTTTGCTGTCCTATTGGCTATGGGAGTTGAACTGTTGATTAGGAGAATTCACCAATCTTGAACATCTTGCAGACATATTGTGGCATTTGATGTCTTAGAATTGATTCCTATCATTGTCCCCATGCTAGGACCAAAGATAGTGCTTTTAGGTTTTACAGTAGAGCTACCAGATCCAGATAGCAGAAAACAGAAACAGAAAACTCCAACTTGGTCAGATTTTTGCAATCCAGATAGCCCTAATTTACAGCAGAAGTATTTATAGCTCATCCGGCACTGACCAGGGTTCTCCCTCTCCAGGTTTAATGGTTCAGTCGTAGCAAATGAGCCCTGCATGAGAAGGTGGCAGCCAGGGACAAACATTATCAGATAGCTTGCCAAGGTGACTGGTTCTGAGAGACTTCTCTTTCCTGTTCTGCTTTCACAGAAGATATCAGAAAGAGAGAAAAATAAGGAATGGAGCAATGATAATAGACCTATTCAGAGGGGAGGGGAAGGGATGTTCCTGTACCAGCTTGAAGTGGTCAACTGACACCGAGCTTACCCCATCCCTTACTGGCTCCAAATGATTCTTTTGCTAGCAAGTTCAGGAAAATGCAATCTGAAATCTCCTTGAGGTTGTTCAACCCATAGAAGGTAAACTTGACACATGCCTCTTTGGGAAACTAAATATTGCTTTGCCAAATGAAGGAAAATATATTCTTTGTCCTGGGTTTAATCTGTGTATCCAAAAACCATCCAGGCACCTAAAGCCATTATTCTACTGGCCCTGGTAAAATGATAAAGGTTCAATCTAGTTTTCACCAGTTGTGCCATTGTATAGAAAAAATTATATGGGAGAGGTTTTTGGAGAAACGAAAACTGAATTCTGCCTATTTAGCACTCTTGGCATGAGGTCAATTTATCAGGTGCTTTAGCGGGTGCTATAGCAAAACTACGTCACAACGAGCAATTACTACTCACACTTAACTGTTTTAATGTAGGTTTATTTAGAAAGCTCCCAAATTATGTACATGTCTTGTTTGCTTTCTTGGGTGTGATGGACAATCCAGTCATTTTGGAATAAGCTGAGCTTAATTTAAATGTTGGTTTCTTCTGAGTAGCTGTAGTCAAAACCACATACTGCTCCAGTTGTGACAACCTGTTTGCTTCAGAGTACTTTCAATATGTCCTAACTGACTTCAGATACAACTCTTAATTTTGCTCAGAACAGAAGAAAATATTACTTTCAAGTCATCTGGTCTATTTATTTTCTCTGCTTGTTGAACCCAAGTTTTAGATAATATCTGGTTTAACATACCCCCTTACACCAGCACACATTCTCCTCTTCAGAGATTATCTTAACTCTTTCTGCTGCCATACTATTTTCTTTTTAATCACTTAAAGGACAGGTATACCTTTTTTCTTAAAGTCTTTTCAAGTCTTCTTTCCGCTTGTATAATTAAATAATTCTTTGAAGCATCAAACTTAATATACTTATTTTGAAAAAAAAAACTTGCCCAAAGAAGTGTAGAAGATCACTTCATGATTGTTACAGGACCAACCTATAATTGCTATAAACAGCCTGTTCACCTGTCAAAATGAAGAATATGTTTAGCAGAGAAGACTGCATTTGTCTTTCATGTGGAAATGTATTCTTATTATGGACTTAATTAAGTCAAGTCAAATCTTTTTTTTATGGACAGTTCACCCTATCAACATAACTCATTCTCAGATTTGAATATATTTATTTATAGCTTGGTATAAATGGTAGAGATTGTTTATTTCACTTGAAATAAACAATGGTAGAGAAAAGAGACTGGACAACCATTTGTCTGAAATGGTATACGGTCTCCTGCTCAAGTAGAGGGTTGGACTAGAAGACCTCTGAGGTCCCTTCCAACTCTATTATTCTATGTTCTACGTACTATGGTACCAGCTGCAGGACTCGACATGGACATGAAGGGTTTAGAAAAGACAGCTGATGGGCTTTAATCCTCAATTCATTAGAAGAATTATATACCAGAAATTGCAGTTGAATAGGATGCTAAATGTTTGCTTCCTGATTAGGGTATGTTAGTTTAGTTACTTGGAAACAGTTAAGGGAAGTGCTTCGACAGTGGAAATTAATATGCTGCTTCTGCCAACAAGCTGGACTTCTCTGCTATTCTGACTTGTAGTTTGCAGACATCACCAGTACAATGGCTCTAACAGAATTAGAAATGGGTAGGATGAAGTTTAACCAGGTGAAATTGATGATCAGATCATATTTGGGTTTTATTATTTTTTCATTCCAATTTATTTCAATGTAGGGACTCTGGGCAATTCATAATATAATAGATGAGGACCAGCTTCTCAGCACAAAAACATAGCTAAAACGTCACCCTAACAAGGAACTCCATTCACCCTAACCCAAGGCCTGGGAAGACAACCAGCGCTTCAAGGCCTTATAGAATGCCAACAGGGTGGGAGTGACATGGATTTCAGGTGTTCTAGAGGACAGGTACTGTCAAAGTAGGCTGCTTTGTTGAAAGATGGTGCCTTCAACTTAGTCATCCCAAAGGTGCTTTTTCAAAAGGCAACTGGACTTTCTTTGTTTTTCCTTGAAGATATATCACTTCTCATCCAAGAAGCTTCTTCAGTTCAGTTCTACAGAACTGAAGAAGCTTCTTGGATGCGAAGTGAAGTGTCTTCAAGGAAAAATAAAGAAAGTCCAGTTGCCTTTTGAAAAAGCACTTTTGGGACAACCATGACTTGGATGACTGAGAATCTCCAAAGACCCTCAACTCAATTCTTGGAAACTACGTGGACAGGTCTATGTGGTGTTCTTGGCAACATTTCCTGAAGAATTTGTCCTTGCTTTCTTCCTAGGGCTGTGAGAGAGCGACTGGCTTAAAATCACCCAGATGGGGGCTTTGTGACTAAAATGAAGGTTTCACCACTTCTGGGCTAGCACCACAACCACTCCCCTTGATCAGTTTCAATCCCCAAACTCTCCCTAGATCAATTTCAACCTTTTCCTGATAGAATGCAAATATTTCAGACACTTTACCAACTAAATGTGTTGAGGGTCCACATTGTTTTTTATTAATTTGTGTACCTCAATAGTCATTTAGACTACTTAATATAATTTACACTGGAATATTGTTTGAACATGTTGCATATCCTTTTAATAATTTATAAGACAATGGTCCTATAATCCATATAATTTCTCTCTCATATTTATCATTTCAGAATACAAAAGGGAAATAAAATACCTCCAAATATTTTGATCAGTTGTTTTTTTCTCCTTTAAGAGGAAAATCACTGACAGTTTAGATTATTAGGGTAAATTTTCTTTTTCTTTTTTTTAAGAAAAAAACCCCTTATTTTCATTACACCTGGGAATAGAAAATGGGCAAAGCAAGGGAATTCAATGAAAGTTGATAAAAGAGTATTAAAACATAACTAGCATTAAAAGCAGTGGGGGGATTCAGCCGGTTCACACCACTTCGGCAGAACCAGTAGCTCATATTTTGTTGCCCAGGCCCAGAACGAACTTCCGGAAGTGGCATCCACACAGAGAACCGGTTGTTCACATATTAATTGTTCACCATTGATTAAAAGTGTATCCAAGAGCAGAAAACTCACCCTCCCCATTGGCCCCTTTAATAAAATTGTTTTGTTGCTGATGGAAAACAAGCACAATAACTCTCACACTCCTGCTCTCATGCTGTTTCTGACACACAACACTAATAAGAGATTTTACAACTGCCAAATCAAAAATGACGGTGAAATTCTTGCCAGAGAAGCTAACAGTGGGATTAAGCGGATTAGTCTACTGTACAGGAATCCGAGGAACGTACCCACATGCGCCTTTGTTGTGGATTACTGAGAAGCAGTGTTATGGTTTTACATCTCCCAGAAACATATGGGTGAGAGAGAGTTGGTTTTATTTTGATTTGTTTGCTTTTGTCGTAACTAAGAACAGTTCCCCCTCATGCTATATTGCTATTTAGAGGCTGCTGATGTCAGCAAATACAAAGCTTTGTTGAAAGCAAATATCTCAGTATTCTAACTCATTAGCCATCAAAGGTTTTTCTGATGCACAGATATACTGTAAATACAAAATAAACACTGCCAGTTTCTGAAAACAATTAAATAACCGGGCTTCTTAAGGGAGGCCTGATCTCCCCAACATCACTACCACTATCTTAGCACAAGTAGTCTAAGATAAAGCTGTTTTACATAAACTTTGCTTAATACCTTTCTTCTTTTAAAACTGCTCTTAGAATAATTGTATATTTAAGTATTACCCTTATATAGCACCCTGTAAATAAGATATAAATTAAAAATGACGAGTGCAAAATGTCAAATTATAAGTGAGAATCAGGGTAGAAAATGCTGACTAGGTTATATTTTGAGTCATATACTTTCTCTTTTCTTCACTTATATCCTAAAGTTGCATGCTTGGTGGGAATATTTAAAAGGGTAAAATTCTGGATTCAAATACATCCATTCAGGACTTTGTTTTGTCATAGAACACCCAGAACGGAGTTCCGGCACCTTTTTTGGATGGAACCTTGTAGGGTAGGCAAGGTGGGTTGTATGACGTGTGTGAGTTCCCGCACCTTTTTTTTTTTTTTTTTTTTTACAAAAAAAGCACTGCATACATTGATTTGGAGGACTTTAATGGATAATATACACCTGAGATTTTTTTCTTTTGGGTTTTATGAACAAACATTCATAAGTCACGGAATATGGCTTTTGTACATGAGAACAGCAGCAAAATTATTGTATGCACAAAGATGGAGGGAAAATCACATTATTCATAATGGAGGAATGGTTGATGAAGATGATGGAATTTGCTGATATGGTTAAATTGACTTATCTGATCAGAAAAAAGATAATGTCTACATTTACTGCTGATTGGAAACCCCCTATAATTTTTTTTTGCATGAAAAAAGAAAAAAAACAAACGTATGATTTACTGTATGATTTTGATGAGGAGGTAGAATAGATTAGAGAAAGAAAGCTATGTTGTAACCATCTGTAATTGTATTTATAACTTCTACAAAGAAGAGTAAAACTCCTATTTTTTTCTTTTTTCTTTCCTTTTAATTTTCCCCCCTTTCCTCTTAGTTTCCTCTTTGATTTTTTTTCTTTTTCTTTCATTTTTCTCACTTTATATTGGTTTCTATTAGTTTTTGCTTCCTTTTTTAAAAAAAAAATCTTTAACAAGAAAAGTATGCAAAAATTGTTGCTTTTGCTAAACGGATATATTAAATATGCCTACCATTACTATGAAAAGGAGAGTAGAAGACAAGAAAAAAAAGCAGTTCCCCTGTTTCACTTCAGCATTAACAGTTTGTATTAGCATCCAATCATAAATTAATACAGCCTTAGGAAACGTAACGCCACTGACACGGCATCTCTCATTTGGTTCTAAATGAAAGCTGAGATAACCTACTTTGAGCAGTAATGTGTTCTCAGCATGTGGGAATTAACTGCTCAATATAATAAGTACCACTGAATCTTCCATCTTGGTACAGATAAAGAGGAATTGTCACTAATAAAAAAAACAGAAAAGCAAAAAAAAAGAAGGAAGGAAAGAAAGAAAGAAAGAAAGAAAGAAAGAAAACAAAAAAATAATAATCTCACACCAGATTTTTTTTTTTGAAGAAAAACAAACAAATCAGCTTTTCTTTATGCCCTTTAAATGGTATAGGTTAAAATCATCTTACAGGATTTAAAAACAGCAATTAAATGTTTCCATGCTTGCTTTCCAACTCTGTTGGTAGGAAAACGAAAGTAAGCCTAAGTGCTATACCTAAGTGCCTTACTAATAAGTCTCTGTGAAAAATCTCATTAATTCAGCCCGGCTCCCCAGATCAGTCACTAAAGCCTTGTATTGTCAGTCTTCTTCTGGCCTTTTCAGCATTTCCATAGCCTAACGAGTAGGGTCTCCATGGAAACCAAGCAGTGATGCTTTGCACATCCCTGGAACTTTTTGTTCTTGACAAAGCTTGAAAAATCACATGCAGCAAGAGAGTTTAACATGGTGAACTGAATCCTGACCCACACTTATAAAATGATGAACCCTGGCGTACCAATTTTTTTTATTAGAAATGATTTCCTTACAAGATACAGTACCTGGTTAAGCTGGCAAACACTGTAACAAGTTAACATCATGAACCACACAGGTTTTGCCTAGAGAAAAAATGAAAGTGGAAGTGAGCAAACAAATAAGGGAAGCAAAGATACTAGGAGGCTTCACAGAAGCCAACTAGTTCTGGCTTAGAGTATAATATGGAAGTGCCCAGAACATGAAGCGGAAAAGTCATATTTTCTTGTAAATATATTATCTTGTGGAACCATCATGCATGTCCCAAAGAGTATTTGATGCAATTTTGTGTACCTAGAACATAAACTGCCATCTATTTGTCATGGCTGGCCAGCCTCAAAAGTCAACGGTTTTGTGCCGTGTGTGATCCATGTCCAAGACCCAATGGAATGGCAACTTTGCCCCATGCAAGGATCATCTATGGTTTCCCTGAAGGTGTCAGGGAAAAAAGGTTAGAAAAGAAGCTTGAGTTGGTGAGGAGATGTCTCACTCCCTTTTGGGTCTACCCACAACCATTACTGGTGTACAGTTTCGAGAAAATTCCTTGTATGAGAAAGTTGTTGTGGAAAAAAGACATCTCCTGTCCTTGAATAATACAATAGAGCAGAGGTCTCCAAACTTGGCAACATTAAGACTTATGGACTTCAACTCCTAGAATTCCTCAGGGGATACTGGAACACAGAAAAATGGTCTGTCTATCTGTCTCTATGTATGTGTTTGTGTCTATATGTCTCTGTGCTTACTTAGGCTCCAGAAAGCAGGGGCTCCACCTCTGAGCTATGGGCAAGAGAGCCCACAAATCAAACTTTGAATTTCATTTTTTCCCTCTCAGATGAATAGGTTGTTCTTCCTCGTAGATTTTGAACAACGGGGAATATCTTGCAATCAATGTTTAGAGGCAGGATTAAAGTATGCTATAAAAGGATGCCTCCGAGTGTAATTTCAACTGAAATATTTCCAGTGCCTGTATATTTTGCTTATGCCCTATCTCATCTAGAAGAGATAAAAACTTCAAACCAAGCTCACCCAGTATTCTATAATCTTACTAATGAGCCAAATGATATTGCTATCTTTACCCTAAAGCTTTCTTTTTTTTAAATCAAACCGCAAATATGTCTTTTTTTTCAGAGGTAGGATATAAGGATATACATTTCTGGATTATATTGCACTAGATTGCAGATGATAAGACTCATATAATGGATTTTTTTTTCCAGACTTAAAAAAAAGAAATCTTGGAGAAAATAGCATCTGTTGATAAGGCTAACCTAAAACTGTTCTCTCCTAAATTTAGTTTTCTGTGTGCTAAAGATTTTCTTTTTTCTTTTTTGGAATGAAAAGCAGTCAAGTGAAATTTTATCTGAATTAGTATTACCTGACACACTCGATGTTTAGGTTCAATAGGCCACTTCAGTAACCTAACCCAGAACCTCTATTCCCTTTTATACTTTTGTGTGTGAAGGCTTTCCCAGATCCTGGAATCCTTTAGGTCTAGGTTCCAGGACCAGATAAAGCTAATCATGCATGATTGGGATAGTCTCACATTCTTTTTAGACACACCTTCATTCAAGTAACAAATTTAAGGGCTACAACAATTGAGACTAAAATGAAAATTGGTATCATTTTGTTGGATTCCTGAGAAATTCATCCATTCTTTTTATTGACAATTTCTGTATGCCCCATCTTGCAAATTCGAAGAAATGACTACGCCCTGCCAATCAACTACCAACCTACTAGTACCTGGACGTTTCGTGTAATCCAAAATAAATTATCAATAAAAGAGTAAGTCATAGGACAGTGGTGGCGAACCTATGGCACGGGTGTCAGAGGTGGCACTCAGAGCCCTCTCTGTGGGCACGTACGGCGTCGCCCCCCAGTCCTATGCCTTCAGCTGGGTTTTATAAAACCTTTTCGCTTTAGGTCTCCACCGCCGTGTACAAAAAAAAAAAGGTTCAATCAGTCAATTTCAACTTCTTGCGGGAAAAAAAAAAGATCTTGCAATGTTGGAATTGATTGATTGAACTTTTTAGTCCCACCCAGTCTGCTGTTACCATCGTAGCCACGCCCAGCCAATGGGCCACGCCCAGCCAATGGGCCACACCCAGCCAATGGGCCACACCCACGTGGCACTCGACGATGCATAAGTGGGTTTTGGGTTGCAGTTTGGGCACTCAGTCTCTAAAAGGTTCGCCATCACTGTCATAGGATTATACATATTTTTAAAACTTGCAGTAAATAAAAGCATCCATTCTAGCAAAATAGCAATATGCATTTACTGTATGTTTTAAAAAATATAAAATCTTTAAATTCAATCATTTTTAGATGGAATATCTATCCTCTAACACATTATCTGGACATTTCCTCTTTAGGCTGGGGACTGGAGGCTAAAGCATATAAGGAACGGCTGCTGGAATTGGGTATGTCTAGTTTAATGAAGAGAAGGACGAGGGGGGACATGATAGCAGTGTTCCAATATCTCAGGGGTTGCCATAAAGAAGAGGGAGTCAAGCTATTCTCCAAAGCGCCTGAAGGCAGGACAAGAAGCAACGGGTGGAAACTAATCAAGGAGAGNCCAACACTGGAAGTTTTTAAGAAGAGACTGGACAGCCATTTGTCCGAAATGGTATAGGGTTTCCTGCCTGAGCAGGGGGTTGGACTAGATGACCTTCAAGGTCCCTTCCAACTTTATTATTATTATTATTATTATTATTATTATTATTATTATTATTATTATTATTATTATTATTATTATTATTATTATTATTATTATCATCATTTTCTATTGCTACCGTTCCAGTGATATTCCTTAACAAATTGAATAGTTCAAAGCCTGGGCTGAAAATAGTCTAGCTGAAAAAGTTGAAGCTGGAAATAATTAATCCATGTCTAACAATAAAAATATGAACTCTCTAGCAAGAACCTATGTTGACTGCCAAATTGTGATATAACTTTAATGTAAAAAAAAACCCCTTACTTCATTACAAATTGACTGTCATCTCTATCACAAGTTCTTCTACTATGGATATAAAACCAAATATCTATATGCAAAGTGCCTACCAAACTAAAGCCAACTTTGTATGCAATTGCATCCAGTAACGATTATGTTACATTCTTTACTATGTCCTAAAATTTCATTGATTGTTATCAAATAATGTGAATAAATATATGTGGCACTTTAGATGCATATACAAAAGTTAATTTGCTGAGATTCTTGTTGATTATCATGAAACTACATGAATTACAAAACCAGTTGCTTTATAGAGTGTGAAAGAAATGTTAGTTTTAAGTTCTTTTACTGAAACTCTCATTAATTGTTGTGAACTACAAGATCAGACCACCTGCTTAAGTAGCCTTTTGTTTGATAAGTATCTTCTGTCTTGAGTTCCTTTTATGGCTTCTTGCAAGACTTTAATGCAATTGTCCCTCTTCCAAGTCCAAAAGTTTTCCCTTGTTCCCAAGTTGATTTGTTTAGGAGGAGAGTAACAGCTTCCAAACAGCTCTCCGTGGGTGGTGAGAGGAGGGAAACTACTGTGTGTAAGGGGGCATATGATGAAAAATGTGTGGGTGGTATTGTGAATGTACAGATGCATCAATGTATGAGCACATTTAAAATGGGAAAAAGACACATGTTAGAAAAATTGTTTATATTACTCATTACTGTTGACCCAAATTGAACAAGCAGGAGTTTGCCTATCATTTGATATTAGAAGTAAATCAGAACAGATGGCATGAAGCCAAGGACACACACAGGATATGATTCTGTTCCCATCTGCCCACCACAAAAACACAAGCATGGCCTGACAACATCTTTTTTCTGCTTTGTCCCTGTGACATTGTCTTCATCTCAGTTCCAGCT
>NW_015386620.1:804542-809178 GCF_001527695.2 Protobothrops mucrosquamatus | reverse complement strand
GGCCCGCTTGTTGAAAAAGCCATGTCTTGAGGGCGCGGCGGAAGGTTAAGAGATCCGGAATCGTCCGGATCTCGGGGGGTAGTTCGTTCCAGAGGGTGGGGGCACCCACAGAGAAGGCCCTCCCCCTGGGGGTCGCCAGCCGACATTGCTTGGCCGACGGCACCCTGAGGAGGCCCGCTCTGTGGGAGCGTACCGGTCTATGGGAGGGAATCTGCGGCAGAAGGCGGTCTCGGAGATGCAAAATGGTGGTTTCTGGAGGCGGTGGGAAATTGGGAGATGGAGAAATTTGCTGTATTTGCTCCAGCTGCAAACAGAGCCTTTCAAAGGACATTAAGTTCAGCTATTTCCCTTGCTAATTATTTTTGGAAATTGCCCATTCACTTCTTCAAAGCAGTTAAGACCCCTGCAGAATGGTAAGGCTGGAAATATTGGGCGAGTGCCTTCAATCCTGGGTATAAGAATATGAACATTTATTTTTATAATTTAAAATTTTTTTTAAAATAAACCACACAAAGCAAGACAAGATTTTGATTACCGACAGTTTTAAGGGCTTAGAGAATGCTGGAGTTTCGGTCGTTGAATATTAAGACTTTGAAATTATTTTTTTTAAAAAACAAATATATGCTTGTAGAAAACATATTTTGAGATTGGAGATATAAGACAAATATCTTATAATGGCATTTAGAGACATCTTTGAGGAATTGTACAGGGACCATCTATGTCATAAATTTGATTCAATCATGTCAGCTATGGTGTATCTTCTTGAAAACAGTTTGTTCCCAGATGAAGATATTACAGAACAAGACATGCAGCAAAATATACTTGAGAGAAATATGAATGAGGCTCTGAATAAAAAAATTGACATCACATCTAAAGAGAAAACTGGATGAATGTTTAAAAATTTAGAAGGAAATAAAAATGATAATCCCAGTGAACAACTGGAATAATTCCCTTTTGTTGGCTTTACAAAAGAGACTGTAAGGAACGTTGTAACAAGAATCAACTTGAGAAAGAGGAGTCTAAATAAGAGGAAAAATTGCCCTGGATGGAAGAAAAAAGGACTACAGAGTTGGTTTTATTTGACCAGGGATAAAATGGGATATATAATTATTTTGGGTGGCTCTTTCTGGGTTTATTGATAATTTAATTGGCATAATATAGTATACTAGATTTACTTAACATTTAATATGGTGTAAAAGTCATTTCCTCTATAATCCTAACTTCATCATATATAAATTGGCTTCTTTTTATTCAGAGTAACAGAGTTTGGAAAATTGCCTTTTTAAAGGAGAAATTATTTCTCTTTGTTATGTTAAATTTTAGTCTTTAATTCATATTAGGATATTGAGATTATATTTTTGAAATGTGGATGTATTTAAAGTTTAGGATGGAGATATGGAATGTATAAGTTGTTATTTGGGGTGAGTTTTGAGAATTATTGGTAGTTGAAATGGGGAAAATGTTATATATTGGACCTTGTAAAGGAGAAATGATCTCTCTTTCCTATATTAAACTTGGATTTTCTCTTTTATTTTCTTACATTAGGATACTGGGACCATTTTAGGCCTTTTAAATGGGATTTTTTTATAGTTAAAATTGAGATGTGGAATGTTGAGTTTTATATATGTTAATTAATTTTAATATCTTAAGAGCTTTGTTTGGATTCTTTGCTAATACCTGGATGGTAGAAGATGTTAATTATTTGATTTGCCTTTTGTTAATAGATGGTTAGAACCAAGCTTTATAGAGTTACAAATTAACCCATTTGGAATAGTGTAATAAAGTGTTTGGCATAGTGTTTAAGGCAGGGGTCTTTAAACTTGGCCCTTTTATGACTTGTGGACTTCAACTCCCAGAATTCCTCAGCCAGGCACACTGGCTAACGAATTCTGGGAGTTGAAGTCCACAAGTCATAAAAAGGGCCAAGTTCGAAGATCCCTGATTTAAGGTATCAGAATAGAAACAGGAGTCCATAAATTCTAATACCACCTTAGACACAAAGATGATATTGGGCCAATCACTGTCTCTCTGATGTTTTTAACACTTTTTAAAAATATTTCTTTTGCATTTATTTTTTTCTCTTACAGTTTTTATTATTTTTTATTGTTCTATTCAAAATTATAATAAAATTATTTAAAAAAAAATAGTGAGGAAAGACTCTCCAAATAGTTCACTGAATATTCAGACTGAAGGAAGCATACTTACTGTAGGGAGGAAGATAATGGGAGGCCCCAGAACCTCAAGTCTTGAAGACGCTCTCTGAAATGGCTCTAAAGATTCTGCTCAAATTTGCCCATATTCCAGAAAGGAAAACAATGATTACATGCATGGGTAATAATCTTGGTAATTATATTAAAATTAATTTTAATTATATTTTAATGTACATCAAATTTGGTTTCTCTTGGTTGCATTCATTGTTTTGTTCTGGTCCCACGTATTTTTTAAGTGCCATACACAGTCAAGTGTAATTGGTAGCCTGAAAACAAAGTTGACATTAAGGGCTGATAGATGCTATTCCTTTTTTCTCTCAGCAGTCCCCTGATCGGTGGGAGCAACTGATGGGTGAGCCGCAATATCAGACTTCAGACACTTGTAGGTATAATGCTGTTGCATAATCATAATGATTCCAGAACTTCTCTCTCTAGTTATCTGTCATGGCCATACAAAGAGCAAGATATCCAACCTTCTTGATGTCCTCCAAAAATGCTGGACTTTAACTTTTTAGACCAGGGGTCTTCAAACTTGGTCCTTTTATGACTTGTGGACTTCAACTCCCAGAATTCCTCAGCCAGCGTGTCTGGCTGAGGAATTCTGGGAGTTGAAGTCCACAAGTCATAAAAGGGTCAAGTTAGAAGACCCCTGGTCTAAAAAGTTAAAGTCCAGGGGTCTAGCAAGTATAGCATGGAAGGCAGCAGGTTGTTGAAAAATGTTTAGTACAGCATTCAGACAAGGCAATGTTGTTTAA
The DNA here is from genome assembly GCF_001527695.2 of Protobothrops mucrosquamatus. Taxonomy (NCBI): domain Eukaryota; kingdom Metazoa; phylum Chordata; class Lepidosauria; order Squamata; family Viperidae; genus Protobothrops; species Protobothrops mucrosquamatus. The sequence goes on along the minus strand of NW_015386620.1, from coordinate 806,213 downwards.
ATATTATGACTCCAGCTTACATATGAATGAAAGAATTGCTAATAATTGTGGTGACAACAGCAGTGAATTTGGGGAAAGGGAGAACTCATTACTAGAGATTCAGCTGAAATATAGCTTTTAAAACTATGTGTTCTATTTGCATTTCACATATAACACATTTTTTTTTAGTAATTTCAGCACAAGATTGAATGCATGCTTATGCCTGAAAAACCACGACACAGCTGGCACATCTAATTTTAGGCCTACCAGCTTTGGCAATTTCCATTTAGCAACTGAATTGTGTATAGTAGTTTTTGCTACGCTAGTGAAGGATGATGGAAATATAGGCCTTCCCATTGGAAGGAACCATTTTGGAGAAGGGTTGCATATAATTCTTGACAGTTTAAACCCATAATGTAGAATCAAATATATATAACATTGCTAGATTTTGCACAGTTGTGAGTAAAAAGCTCCTACATATAAAAAATTAGTCCAAATTTCCTTTTGAGAATACAATCAGGTGAAAAAAAATATCTTTTTTCATTTTTTATTTTTTTAAAAATTTTAATTTCTTTTTTCAATTAAAAAATTGAAAAAGTTTACTTATTTTCATTCTTTAGAAATTTTTAAATTTTTAACGATCCAAGAGAAAAAAAAATAAACCACAGAAAAAGAGACAAACACTTCAAAACAGGGATGTTTTCAAGATAGAGGGGGAAAAGCCAAGAACTCTTGTAAATTACTGCAAACTGACACTTTGCAACAAAGAAAGTATTTAATATTTAGAAATTTTTAATTTTTTAACAAACAAAAAAAGCCATGGAAATAGAATCACTATAGTGATTTGCAAAGTGTGTCATAGGTTTCAGCTTATGCTCACAGAAGACCCAAACTATGTATGTATCACAACCTAATTCTTGGTAAACTAGAAAAAAGTGGGATAGACAATGTCACCACCAGATGGATTTGTAACTGGCTGACAAACAGTACTCACACAAATAGTCCTTAATGGTACTATATCTGCATGGAGGGAAGTAAGCAATGGGGTACCACAAGGTTCCATCTTCGGCCCAGTACTTTGAATATCTTCATAAATGACTTAGATGAGGGAATAGAAGGGGAACTCATCAAATTTGCAGATGACACTAAGCTGGCAGGAATAGCTAACACTCCAGAAGACAAGCTCAGGATCCAAAAAGATCTTGACAGACTTGAACAATGGTCCCTATCCAACAACATGAAATTTAATGTGGAGAAAAGCAAGGTTTTACACCTAGGCAAGACAAACCAAAGGTACAAGTACAGATTAGGCAAAACCTGGCTCAAAAACAGTAACCGTGAGAGGGACCTTGGAGTCCTAGTGGACAATGACTTAAACATGAGCCAGCAGTGCGCGGCAGCAGCCCCAAAAGTTAATACAATCCTTGGTTGTATAGACAGAGTGTTGTGGCTCCGTCCTGTGGGTCCCTATCATCGGAGGAGGAAGGCTCTGCACATGAAGGAGAGGAGATGGCCAGGCCTCCCTCTCCAGGACCTTCCCCTCTGGTGCGGCCTTCGGTGTCTTCCGACGGAGAGGAGATTGGCCAGGAGCCAGGTGTTTCTGGGATCGGCCAGGAGCCAGGTGCTTCTGGGATTGGCCAGGAGCCAGGTGTGTCGGACTCTGAGGAGGATACGTCTTGGCTGGATCCACGC
>NW_015386620.1:802204-804051 GCF_001527695.2 Protobothrops mucrosquamatus | reverse complement strand
ACAGGCTATATAAGCAAGGGGTGTGCCGTTTGCAACTCTTGTGACGAACAATACTGAATCTTCTGTTGTAGCACTTCGGAATTATCCTGGACTTTGATTTGTATTTGTACTGTGAGTTATCAGTAAAGGTCTTGGCAGGCAGCCACGGAGTTGCTGCCAAGTGTTTATCTGTGTTTTTGGCAGTGCTGAGCAGTCTTTTTACCCTCGGCTGACTGGTTGGGGTGTGTGAGTCGGACAGGGGACAGAACACAGAGGCACAGAATCAAAATCACGTGAAGTATTAGTACCACTTTATAAACCCTTAGTAAGACCACACCTAGAATACTGCATCCAGTTTTGGTCACCATATTACAAAAAAGATGTTGAGGTTTTGAAAAAACCAAAGAGCAACTAAGATGATTAAGGGCCTGGAGACAAAAATATATGAAGAATGCTTGCAGGAATTGGGTATGGCCAGTCTAGAGAAAAGAAGGATTAGACAAGTGACATGATAGCAGTATCCCAGTATTTGAAGGGATGCCACAAAGAAGAACGGATCAACTTATTTTCCAAAGCACCTGAAGGCAAGACAAGAAACAATGGATATGGAAACTAATCAAGGAGAGAAGCAACTTGCAATTAAGGAGAAACTTCCTAACAGTGAGGACAATTAACCAGTGGAACAGCTTGCCTTTAGAAGTTATGGGTGCTTCACCATTGGAGGTTTTTAAGAAAAGACTGGACAGCCACCTATCTGAAATGGTATAGGGCAGTGTTTCTCAACCTTGACAATTTTAAGGCATGTGGACTTCAACTCCCAGAATTCCACAGCCAGCAATTCTGGCTGTGGAATTCTGGGAGTTGAAGTCCACATGCCTTAAAATTGTCAAGGTTGAGAAACACTGGTATAGGGTCTCCTGCTTGAGCAGGGGCGCTGGACTAGATCTCCAATGTCCCTTCCAACTCTAATCTGATTGAAAAGTTGATATAATAAAATGCACACAAAATTCTAAATAAGATTAGTTTAATCAGATTGCTTCTTGAATAGGATCTCAGGGTTCATTGTAGTTGAGAAAATGAGTCAGAGGAAGCTATAAATACATAATCACATCATTTCCTGACCGGATCTGTTCTTGACATTTTATTCACAAGATGTTATAAAACCTGCCTGAGATGTCTTTGAGAAAATGTCCACCGAAAAGCTTGCAGACTTTTCTCCTTAAATGTTCACATATTTTTTATTAGGATTATACAAGCTGACTTCCAGAATATAGGTGTGAGTTATACAAGTAGTCCTCAATTTACGACCACAATTGAGTCCAAAATTTCTGTTGCTAAGTGAGACAGTTGTTAAGTGAATTTTACCCCATCTTACGACCTTTCTTGCCACAGTTAAGTAAATCATTGTATTTGTTAAGTGAATCTGACTTCCCTATTAACTTTGCTTATCAGAAGGTCACAAAAGGTAATCACATGACCCCAGGACACTGCAACCATCATAAATACGAACCAGTTGCCAAGCTTCCAAATTTTGATCACATGACCAGGGGGATGCTGCAACTATCATGTAAAAAATGATCATAAGTCACTTTTTTCAATGCCATTGTAACTTTGAATGGTCACTAAATGAATGGCTGTAAGTCAAGGACTACCTGTAATCCAGAACATCATCTTCTTTTGCTTCGCATCTCCAAGCTTGGATTGGGAGGAGCGGGGGAGTGGAGGGCTTGCAAATGTTGCAATGCTCCAATCAATACTTTCCTTCAGGATCTCTTCTGGTGAGGTGGGCAGCTATATAAATTTAACTGACTGATCGATTGATTGATAAATAAATAAATAAATAAATAAATAAATAAATAAATAAATAA
>NW_015386620.1:787292-801889 GCF_001527695.2 Protobothrops mucrosquamatus | reverse complement strand
AAAAATCTGCATCTCGTACTCAATACATTATTTATGACCACTGAATAGTTGAAGTGTTGATTTGTATTTGTTTCTTAGTTTTCCCCCCTGCAGATCTTTTGCATCGCTACAAATCTTATGGTTTCTGCAAGCCTGCTCATCCTTCTTGCTTCAACCCTGCATGCTGAATTTTTGCGTACTTTAGGAACACTATTTCAAACATACATTCATAAAGGATGTAGAGGAGCACCCATTTATTTTTATACCAAAAGCTAGGCTGGACACTGCACAATTTGCTTGCAGTTAAGAGGTGCGATAGGTGAGGCAATGAGATGGTGATATCCTTTGCTTTCCATGATTTTTCATGATTCCTTTTCCTGTTATTTAATATTTGGGACTGCCATTTAGTAGGTGATGTCTAAGCAAAGTCTTCTATAACTGTTATTTGTCTACAGAGATTCTCAGTCATCCAGGTCAAGATTGTCCCAAAGGTGCTTTTTCAAAAGGCAACTGGACTTTGTTTTTCCTTGAAGACATTTTGCTTCTCATCCAAGAAGCTTCTTCAGCTCTGACTGAGTGGTGGAGAATGGAAGGATTCATATTCCTTGCAGTCGTCTGGTTGTTAGCATTCTTTCTGAAAGTCGTTGAGGCCAATTGGAGGTTTATCTGTGCCCTTGGAGTCATCTGAATAGTGCAAATAGGTGTGGAACCTCCAAGTGGCCTCAACGAATCTCAGAAAGAGTGCTAACGACCAGACGACTGCAAGGAATATACATCCTTCCATTCTCCACCATTCAGTCAGAACTGAAGAAGCTTCTTGGATGAGAAGCGGAACGTCTTCAAGGAAAAATAAAGTCGAGTTGCCTTTTGAAAAAACACCTTTGGGACAAAATGTTTGAATGTTTTCTTTGTAGTGTGATTTTTGGGGAACATAAGAAATAGTTTCAAGGTGGGTACAAAGTGTCTTACGTTCCATTTTGCCAGCTAAATCTGTCTCAGGCTTGTCATAAACGAGTGTAAGAAATGCTTTCCTTGCCAGTTCTCAGTATGCCAGGCTATAACTCTCTCACCACACATGCAAAACAATCTGTGTAATAAAAATAGTCTACAGCGATGAAATAAAAGATGGCTGTATGCAGCAATAATAATGAAAGAAATCCATTATCTGTCACTGCCCTGACAGTCTTATTTTTTTTTTAAAGCAAGAACTTCTCAAAACAGAAAGATATTAATTTTGCATGATAAAAGCAAATAAAGAAGGCTCTTACGTTGCCAGTTTTATCCATGTATTCCTGGAAGATTTCAGGGTCAAGCAGACATTTCCCAATTCACTTCTTCTGTCCCCACATAAGACAGCAAGTTAGCAGGCAAAACAATACTTAATTTGGCAAGGTTTGTTGCATTTCAGCTGTTTTCAGCATACATAAATAAAAAATGTCTCAAAGTGATTTAGTACTGCTTTTTCAGCAGCTGTGGTTGTAAAATTTAAAAACCTGCCAGCCAACATCTAGAAATGAAAAAAAAAAAAATTCTTTGGAGTTTCCCCTATTTCTCCTGAGGGGCTCTCTCCTAAACTTGATACAACTTGTAAGGTGGTAGTTTGAAAAGATGGCTAGAGGAGTTGGTGACATATATTCTTGAAATGAATAAATATGACAATAAGGGTTTGATTAACAGTTAACTTACACTCACTACATGTAGGATTTGATGAGGGCTGCAGATAACAAGTTACAAAATATTTTCACAGGAACAGCTGCTGTTGTGCTGATGTGCTTTAATTAGGAAGGAGCTATCAACTAGGCAATAACAGAAAATATATGTTCATACCAATTTCTGAATTAAATCTGAATTGCCTGAACAAAGTTGTCTTAGGGCTTGTAGACAAGGTAGCTTTAGACTGCTTGTCTCCTGAACTGAAACTGGCTCAAATTAAAACCAATTTAATCAATTGCTGTCCAGATTTCTATCTATTTTTCAACTTTGGCAGTGATGCTGTCCAATTTTGTCTAGATCAGTGGTGCCCAATCTTGGCAACTTTAAGACCTGTGGACTTCAATTCTCAGAATTCCCGAGCCAGCCACGGCCTTAAAGTTGCCAAGTCCACAGGTCTTAAAGTGGCCAATATTGGACACTTCTGGTCTAGATGGTGGCCAGCTGGCCCATGTTTTCCCTACTTCTTTAGCTTTTCCACCAGTGATGGGAAAGCTAATTTAAATTTCTTTTCTTTTGCGGTTTCAATGATAAACCTCTTATACAACTGATACCCTCCCCTCTTTCATACTTGGCACTGTCCTAGCTGGCACATCCATTAAGGAACTAGTGAAAATGAAACCCAGAGCCACAAATGGATTGTCCATTCTTCCTGTCGCTTGGGTTAGAATGGGAGTCTGGTAAAACTCTTGTCAGTATCAGTAAGGAAGGAAATCTTTCATTGGTCCACTAATGAGCCTATGTAAATGGAAAAGATGGTAGAGAATAGAAAGATGATCTTGATAGAGATAAGCCAGACCTTAATATAGATTCTTAGAGCAATCAAGCAAAAGCTGTGACTTGCAAGATCCTGTTATAATAATCCATCTTAATAAAAATAGTTTTAGGCTTCCCTGGATGCTGTTTCTTGGTCTGGTCTACATTGTGGGGCTGACATCTGTCTTGCAAGACTGACTGTTCTTTATTTCTCTCCACCATCTTATACTCCTATGAAACTAAGGAAGTGTCTGAGTCATTTCCTCCTTCCTTCAGATTGTTTTGGGCTTGAGTCATGCTTTTCACCTTTTCATTATGGGAAAGGATCTGGCTCATGCCCATCAAAGTCATCTGCTTTTTTCTCCACAAAATACAACATCTCATGGGTCCCTTGGAGGAAGGAAAAGAGAGTCCTTCTCTAACCATTTCTTAGTTGCCCTATCTTTTTATGTAGTTGCATATGTAGATAGGAACTGATGCAAACCCACAAAATGCACAACACTAGCCTTCTAAAACACAGTGGCATTAAAGCTTCTTAGGCCTGTTTTTCCGCTCAGGTGCAGATGTACTGAAAACGGCAATGGAGGACAAAGACCAATGACTGGTGCCTATATTTGTGTGGTAGTAGCTCCATACAGTGACTAGTGGGGTGCAGACATTGCTTACATTGAATTAAAGCACAGCAGAGCAGCTAAAGCAGCCAGGCTTGTGGTGAATCTAGTCAGTAGACCCCATTTTTGAAGCAGAGAAAGAACAAATGCATACAGGCTGCTTCCATGCCAAGAAATGGGCGAGCTGAGGCCAACATTGTCCATTCAAGTTCTCTCAATGTGTCTATTGAAGTGCTATTCACCCATGGTTAGTAGTTTCTACAAAAGGGCCCTTATTGGCTTACTGATTTTGGGCCAGAGCCACCTCTCAGTCGGATCTACCTTATGGGATAACTTACTACGAAGGTCAAAATAGAAGGGGAGCAGGAAAGGTTCATACTGTAGATGTTGTCTGAGTTACTTGGGGGAAGGGCAGACTATCAATATAAAGAATTCAATCAATCTCTCCTATCAATAAGTCTGATGGCCCTAATCAACTGTAGTTCTTACAGCTATTGGTAGTCCTCGACTTACAACCATTTGTTTCGTGACCATTTGAAATTACAATGGCACTGACAAAAGTGACTCGTGACCATTTTTCTCACTTATGACCATTGCAGCATCCCCATGGTCACGTGATCACAATTTGGGCATTTGGCAACTGGCATGTATTTATGACAGATGCACTGTCCTGGGTCATGTGATCACCATTAGTAACTCTTCCAGCTGGCTTCTGACCAGCAAAATCAATGGGGGAATTCAGATTTGCTTAACAACCATATGATTCACTTAACAATCACAGCGACTCGCTTAACAACTGTGTCAAAAATGCTGTAAAATGGAACAAAAATTTATTTAACAACTGCCTTGCTTAGCAATGGAAAATTTGGGCTCAAGTGTGGTCATAAGTCAAGGAGCACCTGTATAGCTTTCTGCTAGAGCAAATATAGGTCAACTTTTCAAAGCTGCTGTTAGAATTAATGTGATATTGTCTGTCAAGTGTTAGGAATTCCTGAAATTCACTCTATAAATTGTAAGGTTTATGAACTAGAAAAGTTTCTGAGAAATAGAAATGATTCACAAAATTAAATCCATTGGAACTGCAAACATGCATAAGGTTGTTTTGCAGTTTTATTATCAGTCTTAGCCAGTAGCAGCACCCATGCCAGTTGCCCTTCCCTGCTAGAGCCGGAATGCCACTGTGTTTACCATAAGTGCTGGTACTGGTAGATACTGGCCTTCCTCTGGTGGGCCTGGGCAGCTGCTAGAGAGTGACAGGCCCCGTTTCAGTGCCTGGCGCCCTTAGGGGCTTTGCCCTTTCACTCCCCTTCTGAGACAGACTGCTGGCGCTTTCGGCCACCTGGCCCTCTTCGTGGCTCTGCTCACACAGCAAAGTTGGAATTGATTGGACTTTTTTTTTTGTCCCACAAACTTCTTTTGTTTGTGGGACTGCCCACAATGGCAGAGGAACGTGTCAGAGCTGGAAAGAAAGTTAGCATAGAAATGCTTTGGGAAGGAGGGCATCTGGGTGGTGGTGGGTGGGGCAAGGTCTCCAGTTCCACGGCGGCAGAGAAATGCGATGGAGTTGGAAAGCAGGTGCTTTCCAGTTCCGGCGCTCCACCTGCCACTTCAGTGGCTGTGTGGGCAGAGCTGCAAAAAGGACTCGGAAGCAGACTGAAATGGAAGAGGGTGGGTGGGCAGGTGAGAGGGGATCTGTCCCACACCTTCCCACTTGTTCTGTGGCTGCTTTTGGCTGAGCTGAGTCATGCCCACCAAAGCCGCTGCCAAGATGCTTGGCAAATCCTCTTCCCTGATGCGTTCCTCTGTCATGTTCCTCCTCTGCTGTGTGCAGTCCCACAAATAAAGTTTGCCAAAGTGGATTCTGGGCTGCAATATGTGCTGCAATGGAGAGACAGGAAGTGGAGTAGGTGGTGCGAGGAAGGAGGAGTGGGGAGAAGAAAGAGAAAAGGCGTCCGACTGAGAAGCGGGGCCATCCCAGCTGGCCAAGCACTGAAGCACTGCCAAAAACAGTGGAGTCTGTGTGTGCACCTGCTACACGCTTGTCCCATGTCAGCCATGCTCTCCATACCTCAGATCAGCTGCAGCACACTGTGGAGAGCATGGCTAATGAGGGGCAAGCATGTGACAGGCAGGCACATGGACTCTGCTGTTTTCAGCAGTGCTTCTAATTTGGCTGCTTTTCCTCTTTATTCTCCTCACTCCTTTTTTCCTTGCGCTGGCTGCTCCACTTCCCATCTCTCCATTGCAGCACATATTGCAGCCCGGGACCCACTTTGGCAGCGGCAGGGTTTGGGGGACAGTGAATCCTCATTTGTGGCATGTTTGCTGACCAATCGCCATGCCATCTCTCAGGAGGGCACTGAAAAAAGCGGAGTCCATGTGCGCACCTGCCTCAAGTTCGCTTCACTTTCGCCATGCTCTCCATGGCGTGCAGCAGCTGTTCCTAGGTGGCTGGCCAAGCACCGCCAAAAACAGCAGAGTCTGTATGCATGCGTGCTATGCACTTACCCATCAGCTGTGCTCTCCACACATCGGATCAGCTGTAGCGTGCCATGGAGAGCATGGCTGAGGTGGGCAAGGCAGGTGCGCACAGACTCTGCTGTTTTTGGCGGTGCTTTGGTGCCTGGCCAGCCACCTCAGGTCAGCTGCAGCGTGCCGTGGAGAGCATGGCGGATGCGGGGCAAGTGCGAGGCAGATGTGCACACGAACTCTGTTTTTTTCAAGTGCCCTTTTAACAACCGGTTCACCGAACTCGAGAGAAAGTAGGTAACGGTTCTGCCGAACCGGTGCGAACTGGCTGAATCCCACCACTGGTCTTAGCCCTTGTTTTTCCAAGACTGCCTTCTATTATATCACATTATTATTCAATCTTCATTTTCTTTTTGACTGCCCCTTTGATCTTCCTTCTCTTTACCATTCTGCTCTCTCTCTCTCTCTCTCTCTCTCTCTCTCTCTCTCTCTCTCTCTCTCTCTCTCTCTCTCAGGATTTGTAAAAAAGCAAAAAGCACTTACTTTGGTGACAGTTCCAGCAGTACAAGCTTCAAATGAAGATATATTTCCAGCGTTAAAAATAACACTTTTGGCGGGTTTTATCAGTCACATTGTTCTGTACTGGTAACACATTTATAATAATAGAAGGTTATGCTGTTAAAATTACATCCTTTCTTGCTATTCCACACTACTCTTAATGGGTTGGGGGAAGTGAAACAAAACTTTGAAAATTTAATAATCTGAAGTCATCCATATCGTTATATTCCCCCAGTGGAGCTAGCCTATTTAATTCCCAAACAAGCAGAACATGTAACATGAAGTATCCACATAGCCAGGGGAAAATAATTCCCTACTCTAAATCTTCTCCCCATGCTAACAGTTCTTTTTTGTTCCACTGTTAACAAGATGGGATTCTGAGCACATGCTTACAAGCGGTCTGTTCGAGTTGGCAGTCTTCACGAGCATCTCATTATAATCCAGCACTGTCTCAAATGGTTCTCAAATGCGCTGGCAAAGGGGAAATCATTGTTTATGTTTTCAGGCACTGTGTATGAATGAGCACACCAATGCGTGCAAACACATGTGTGTGTTTAATTAAATGGTACAACTGTCAAGAATCTGACTTCAAAGGTGACAGGCAGCTGTTTCTTCTAAGGCATTTGTTAAGGCTTTGAATCTTTTGATAAGTATGCTGTAAGTGCTTTTTAGGTTAGGAGAAGGAGAGAATAGCTGGCAATGATGCCACTGGATGATAAAGCCAGAATTAAAACCTCTGATTCATAGGAATGTAATGGTTTCACAGTAAATTGCTTGGTGCCTCTTTCTGTATCAGTCCTTACTAGGTTGCATGCAATAACATCAGGCTTCTGATGTTATTGCAGGATATTTCCTTACATTCTGATGCTGAGCACTTCTAAAATCAATATTTAAAATTTATAAGTTAAGAAACTCAAGATCTCAAGTCACAGCAATGCAGCATTTTCTCTCTCTCTAGATTTCTAGCCAACGTAAGCCTGCCTAAAGTCTCAGGAATAACTAAAAACATTGAGATGTGGCCAAAATTAAAAATAGTGTATGTAAAAATAGGGTAAGTGAATATTTCCAGAGTTTTGCGAAGCTTCTTCACTTCCGCTGCGGAAGTAATCTACAATTTGTTTGGTTTTAAGACTGTTAAATCAGGAGTAGAAAATGTAATTATAAGGTCAAACAAGCAAATGTTCAGCTGCAGATTATATTCTTTTCCACAACTGCATTTGAATCATAGGTAATTATTTAGAGTTTATCTTAGTGGAGTAAATGTATTTGTTTATATCTCACCTTTATTATTTTTACAAATAACTCCAGGTGGTGAACATGTCCAACACACCTTCTTCCTTCTTTTCCCCCCCACAACCACAACCTTATGAGGTGGGTTGGGCTGAGAGAATGACTAGCCCAAAATCAGCCATCTGGTTTTCCTGACTTAAGTGAGGCTTGAACTCTCCTGCTTTCTAGCCTGATGCTTCAACCACTATATATACTATCCTTAACACAGCCGAAATGTGGATTCAAAACCTGCCCTCTAATAAGGTGTTTCTCAACTGTGGTGGCTTGAAGATGTGTGGATTTCAATTCCTCAGCCAGCTTTGCTCTAGAATTCTGGGAACTGAAGTCCATGCATCTTCAAGTTGCCAAGGTTGAGAAACACTGCACCAATATTATTTGATGTATACCCAGCTTTTCATTCATGAACTCAAGGTGGTATACTTATTGTTTCCTCAATCCTACATTCCCTGTGCCAACAATTAACCAATAGAGCAGTGGTTCTCAACCTGTGGGTCGGGACCCCATTTGGGGTCGATCGACCATTTCATGGGGGGCGCCAAGCAAGGCTGTCCGCCATTTTTTTTGTCCGCCATTTTTTTGTCCGCCATTTTTTCCCCCTTTTCCGGCGGGTGCCTTACCTCCCTTGGGCTGGGCCAGCTGGTGGTCGGCCTGCTCCATCTCTGCCGCTTGCCAGCTACACCTCAGCCGGCGCAGGGGGCGGAACCATGCATGCATGGCGCTCCCGGGCAGGGAAAGTCCTTGACTTACGACCGGTTGGGTAGTCCTCGACTTACGACTGGTTGGGGTTGCGGCATTAAAAAGGTTGAGAACCACTGCAATAGAGTAAGTTGGTGTGAGAGACAATGAGTAGCCCTGAATCACCCATTGAACTTCTGTGACGAGAATAGAGAACCTAGATTCCCCCAGTCTCTAGAGCAGGGGTAAGCAACCTTGGCTCTTTTATGACTCGTGGACTGGCTCAGGAATTCTGGCTCAGGAATTTTGGGAGTTGAAGTCCACGAGTCATAAAAGAGCCAAGGTTGCCTACCCCTGCTCTAGAACAACCCTTTCACGGTTACTTCACACTGGTTCTAGTACCCTTGTTGCCCTTACAACAATATGCTCAATATGTACCCCACTTACATATTGCACCACTAATAAGTCTCTACTGGTACCAAGAACATTGGCAAAATTAAACTTCCTCACTCCTGATGGGTAGGTATATTTATGGTAACTAATCTTGTGAATGGTTAGATGCTTGTTTGCATATATCCTGAAGCATTTTTTTTTAAATCTAAATAATCTTATTTGAAGTTTTCCCGTGCTTCCTCTCAAAGGACACAAAGCTGTTTTGGAGGTGGCTACACTACTACATAAATTGACATTTATTTTTCAGATTTTTTTAAAATGAAGCTCCCAGGTTTGTACTCGTTTTTAGGCCAAAATAACTCATATTCTATGCAACAATACAGGCAATCCTCGACTTAAAGCAGTTTATTTAGTGACAGTTCAAAGTTACAATGGTACTGCAAGGGTCACACTTACGACCATTGCAACATCCCCATGGTCACATGATTAAAATTCAGATGCTTGGCAATTGACTCATAGTTATGACGGTTGCAGAATCCCAGGGTCATATGATAATCTTTTGCTACCTTCTGAGAAGCAAAGTCAATGGGGAAGGCAGACTCACTTAACAACCATCTTACTCACTTAACAATTACAGAGATTCACTTAACAACTGGGGGCTAACAGGAAGAAATCAACAGTTCAGATTCGATAAAAGCAGCTGAAATCAAAGTTAACTAACAGAAATCCCTTGCTAAGAAAAGCAAATCTTGACTTCTTTCCTAAAAGTACAAATAGTACTATTTGAGGGCAGCTCTTAAAGAAACACATTCTACAGCTCTTGGGAGCTATAAAGAGAAGTCTCTTTCCTGCATGCCTGACAAACTGACCTTGGAAAGTGGAAGCATTTCCATACCTTCCAATAGTTTCTTTGATAGGTCAGTCATCTGAAAAGGGCATCTTTGTGTAATCTTTGTAAATTGGTTCTGTGATCCCAGCTGGCTGCAATAGTTACCATCATCTCAGCAGTAGCAATGAGAGGGAAGGCTGGCAATTCCTTAAATGCCAGGTGGCAAAGATCTCAAAGGGACACAAATATTTACTCAGCATGTGGTCCTCAATGGAACCGCATCTACATGGAGGGAAGTGTGTAGTGCGGTGCCCCAGGGCTCTGTTCTGGGCCCAGTGCTCTTCAACATCTTCATCAACGATCTGGACGAGGGGATAGATGGGGAACTCATCAAATTTGCAGATGATACCAAGCTGGCAAAAATAGCCAACACTCCAGAAGACAAGCTTAGGATACAGGAGGATCTGGACAGACTTGAACACTGGGCGCTATCTAACAAAATGAAATTCAATGGTGAAAAAAGTAAGGTTCTACATTTAGGCAAGAAAAACCAAATGTACAGGTATAGTATAGGGGGTACCTTGCTCAATAGTAGTAACTGTGAGAGGGATCTCGGAGTCCTAGTGGACAATCATTTAAATATTAGCCAGCAGTGTGCTGCAGCTGCCAAAAAAGCCAACACAGTGCTAGGCTGCATTAACAGAGGAATAGAATCAAGATCACGTGAAGTATTAATACCACTTTACAATGCCTTGGTAAGGCCACACTTGGAATACTGCATCCAGTTTTGGTCACCACGATGTAAAAAAGATATTGAGACTCTAGAAAGAGTACAGAGAAGAGCAACAAAGATGATTAGGGGACTGGAGGCTAAAACATATAAGGAACGGTTGCTGGAATTGGGTATGTCTAGTTTAACAAAGAGAAGGACGAGGGGGGACATGATAGCAGTGTTCCAATATCTCAGGGGCTGCCAGAAAGAAGAGGGAGTCAAGCTATTTTCCAAAGCACCTGAAGGCAGGACAAGGAGCAACGGGTGGAAGCTAACCAAAGAGAGAAGCAACCTAGAACTAAGGAGAAACTTCCTGACAGTTAGAACAATTAACCAGTGGAACAACCTGCCTCCAGAAGTGGTGAATGCACCAACACTGGAAGTTTTCAAGAAGAAACTGGACAGCCATTTGTCCAAAATGGTATAGGGTTTCCTGCCTGAGCAGGGGGTTGGACTAGATGACCTCCAAGGTCCCTTCCAACTTTATTATTATTATTATTATTATTATTATTATTATTATTATTATTATTATTATTATTATTATTATTATTATTATTACTATTATTTTCAGAACAAACCAGATTATCAGTAGGCAGTATCAATGAATAATCAGTATTCAACAATAATATACGGCGGGGGCAGAAATTAAGAAGTTTGGCCACTTCAAATGTATTAACCTCCCTCCAAACTATTACATTTATAATAGTTGTTTGTGACTCTCTTGGGTGGTCAAGGCCCACCCTGATGTAGGCCACTGTATATTTCCACTGGGAAACAATTATTAATGTCTTGTTCTGTTAAATTTATCCCATCAGATAGATGCACGAGAGACAGATTGTGAGGTGGAGGGTGGGTGGTGGGCAAATAAATAAAAACAATTTGTGCCGCCCATTAATCCATTACATTTTTCTTCTATTCTGATGAATGTATACCTCTTTAAGAGCCCACTTCTGATGACCATAGTACCTGAGTAGATGCTTATTCAAATAGGCCTCATGCTTATATAGCTTATATAGCTTCTAAGATGATCAAACACCTAATATTTGAAATTTTATCCAAAAAATAAGAAATCAAAGTCTCCTCCCCAAACTGCCTCATTTGTGATCATTCTAAATCAGTGTTTCTCAACCTTGGCAACTTGAAGAGGTATGGACTTCAACTGGCTGGGGAATTCTGGGAGTTGAAGTCCATACCTCTTCAAGTTGCCAAGGTTGAGAAACATTGTTCTAAATGATCACATAAGATGTGGTGATGTTTGTTCATGTAACTTTAATAACAACAGTTTATAGTTCCTTGCCTTCCCCTTCAGTCTTGCTTCCTCATACCTTTTTCTTTCAAGAAGGTCAGAAAAGATACTTTTCTGGAATATTTAATAATATAAAATCATCCTCAAGGTATCCATCCTTAGCTTATAATCATAAACTACTGCATAACATATTCAGAACTTGAAAAGTTTCTGAGAAATAAAAATGCGAGGGAGATTGAGGCAAAATGTAATTGACCATCAAGTCCCATCAATCACAGCTACCGGATGATTACTATCATCTACTTTAAACAGAAGTTTTGCAGATTTTCTTTTTGTGATGACAACTCTTTCCATGACAAGGGATGATGAAACACTTAAAAATCTTGCTTACTCAGTATGTCACAGTTTGAGGCCTCTTGGAATCTCCCAATGTGAAACCAGTTTGCATATCTGCAGAATTTCAAGTGTGAACTGCAATCTCTGTCTACCCTTGTTCTGTTCCATTAAAAATGCCATTCGCCTTCCCACTTCTATAATATGGGATAATTAATATTGTGCATCTCTCTATCTCTCTCTCCAGCTGGTCTACCCACTTTTTTTTGGAGGGGGACAACTTTCCAGCTGCTTTCAAGCTGTTTTCAAGCTGATTGCTACAATAACACCAGCTCTGATCATATTAAGAGGAAGAAGAGGATTTCCCACAAGTTCTGTTTCAGTTTCAGCAGTAACAATAACAGTTGATATGTTCAGGCCTGGTGAATTAGCCCTAAATTCTTTCTGAAATTGAGGAATTGTGGATGAGTGCCAAGTATGGATTAACCTTTCTGTTAGACCTGTTGGAAAAGTAACCACCTTTTATGAACTCCAGATAAAGAATACTAACTACCACTATACAATGCTTAGTATTCAAAACCAGCTCTGTGCAAAGCTGCAGGCAAGAAGATCTTACATTTGAATGGGGAACTGACATAGCTTATTAGAGAGCAAAGATTGAGAATGCAGATACTACTCCCAGCCTTCCCACTCCAAATACAGCTAGAGAACTGGAGAACTGCAGAACTGCAGTTGGTCAGCATAAGCAGGACTGAATGTGCCAATGAAGGCAAATTCCTAGGTTCTGTCCCAGCCCAGAGTTGCATTTTGTGTGCATTGTTGTTTGGCTCTTAAAAGCTGCAAGACACATGGCCAGCAAGGCAGTGAAGAATTAAGAGGTAATGGGGACTTGTTCCTGCAGACACCAGGAACAAAATACATCTTAATAGGTGCTCATTCTTCTAAAGGCATAATGACCTACAATTGCCATTTACTTCAAAAATATCAAAAGGTATGCAATCTTAACTGCTTTGCTATCAAATTTCAGGAGCATAATTTGCTGCAGTCCATTAAAGATAAACATCTTGTATTTGCAGAAAAAAACTGGCTGTTACTTTAAAGATGATATCCTAACATTGAAAAGCTTGTGAAATTGTTTTGATTAGTCTCTTCTCCAGATGTTCTTGGACAATACATCCCATCATTCCTGATTACTGGTTTCAGCAGTTCCAACAGTTCCACACCCATTTGTGCTATTCAGATGACCCTGAGGGCAAGATAAATTTCCAAGTAGTTTCAACGACTCTCAGAGAGAGTGCTAAAGATCAGATGACTGCAAGGAATATAAATCTTTCCACTCCCCATCATTCAGTCAGAACTGAAGCTTCTTGGATGAGAAATGAAATGTCTTCAAGGAAAAACAGTTGCCTTTCAAAAAAGCACCTTTGGGATTATGCCTATGGATTTTTCAAACCCAGTAAAGGGTTGTAAAAAGTGAAGACAGATAGAAGCAGAGCAAAAGCAAGAGAGACCAATTTCAATACAAGAAAGGAGGTGAAGGACTCTGAGATTGCATAAATAAAACCAATGACAAAACTGAACTATGATATACTTGATTAGCTTAATTTTCTAAATTTGTATACATATGTTTTATAGGCTAACTAGGTGAACTAACTTCATAAGGCACATTATAGTAAATTATGATTGGGTAGTTTTCAGTTCAGCATTTCATGTGAACACAGACTGACTGGGAATATAGATGCTATGCATCAGAAAGTCACTTATTCCACTGTTGGCATTTCTGGATGTGGTTGATAAAGAGTTCAGCCTCAAATCTGGAAGTGCTATTGCCAGAGTAGTTGATGATGATGATAATGATGATTATTTTTAGGATGGTTATTTGATCCTCCCTTTCACTGAAATAACTGAGAATGGCAGTCCTGGCAACAATCCAGAAAAATACATTAGAAAGGTAGACAACTCTTGATTCCATTAAATAACTTGGCTGAGATGGATGTGAATCTTAGCCATCATGATCAAAATCCAAATCTTTGTTAGCTATACCACTTTGCTTCTTTTTCTAGCCTGTTGTGATTTTAAAAATTTAAAAATGTATAAATTCATAGGCTTTCTTGGCATACAGGAATACTTGAGATTCTATTAAAAACACTACATTGCTTTAGTATTACTAAAATGTATCCTTTTATTCATTGACATTATGTCAGGGTTCATCATGTCAGACAACAAAGATGAATGTTGTGGGAAACATATTTTGAGAATTATTGATTATCCACTGTGAAAATGTCAATAAATAAACTGTCCATGGATTCCCTAAACAGTCGGAATATTAAAGAGTGTGTGAGGAAAGCGCAATTTACCAACAACAACAAAAATGAAGCAAACTGAATGTTCGACATACACTCACTTCGATGGGCGGTGTATAAAATTAATAAATAAATGAAATAAATAAATACATGCTTAGACTAAGTTATGGAAAAGAGACGATCAGATGAAATGTCAACTTACTGGTCTCTTCTCTGGACATTTATTATTTACACTACGTGTTAAAATATTGCTACCTTGGGTTGCTAAATGTCACTTCATTCCTGCCTAATAGGAAAGTCCTCAAAAATAAATCTACATAGTCCTCCAGTTACGAGTGGTTAAGTGAATTATTGCAGTTGTTTAGTAATGTGGTTGTTAAGTGAATCTGGCTTCTGTTAAGTCCGGAGAATAATGGCGCTTGAGACGAAGCATTTCTAACAAGTCTTTATTCTCTGCTTCCAATCTACGAACAGCGACAAGCCCAGAGGCGCGCAAGCCTCTATATATACCCTCCGATCCCCGGGCAATTCCAACCAATCACAAGGCAGTCCTTTCCCGCCTTGCGCATGTGCGCAAGGCCGGCGCCGCTCAGTCTGGTCCCGGGCAGCTTTTGCAAATGCCCGGGACTCTTGCAACTTCCCGCGCCTGCTTCTGCAGGCACGGGACACAACA